>NC_067455.1:13515236-13815236 GCF_025434085.1 Hippocampus zosterae
GTCATCGGATTTGCGGCCGCATGTTCTGGACACTCGGGTGAAGAGAGGGGCGGAGCTGTCAACTGAATACCACCTGGTGTTGAGTAGGCTCCGATGGTGGGGGAAGATGCCGGTCCGTCCTGGCAGACCCAAACGTATAGTGAGGGTTTGTTGGGAGCGTCTGGCGGAATCCCCTGTCAGAAGGAGTTTCAACTCCCACCTCCGACAGAGCTTTTCCCATGTTCCGGGGGAGACGGGGGACATTGAGTCAGAGTGGACCATGTTCCGTGCCTCTATTGTTGAGGCGGCCAATCTGAGTTGTGGCCGTAAGGTGGTTGGTGCCTGTCGTGGCGGCAACCCCCGTACTCGCTGGTGGACACCAGCAGTAAGGGATGCCGTCAAGCTGAAGAAGGAGTCCTATCGAGCCTTTATGGCCTGTGGGACCCCAGAGGCAGCTGACGGGTATCGACTGGCCAAGCGGACCGCGGCTTCGATGGTCGCCGAGGCAAAAACCCGAGCGTGGGAAGAGTTCGGTGAGGCTATGGAAGCCGACTTCCGGACGGCTTTGAGGAAATTCTGGTCCACCATCCGACGTCTCAGGAGGGGGAAGCAGTGCACCACTAACACTGTGTACAGCGGGGATGGGGCGCTGCTGACTTCGACTCGGGACGTTGTGAACCGGTGGGCAGAGTACTTCGAAGACCTCCTCAACTCCACCAACACGCCTTCCTTGGAGGAAGCAGAGCCTGGGGACTCTGAGGTGGGCTCTCCTATCTCTGTGGTTGAAGTCACCGATGTGGTTAAAAAGCTCCTCGGTGGAAGGGCCCCAGGGGTGGATGAGATCCGCCCGGAGTTCCTCAAGGCTCTGGATGTTGTGGGGCTGTCCTGGTTGACACGCCTCTGCAACATCGCGTGGTCAACAGGGAGAGTGCCTCTGGATTGGCAGACCGGGGTGGTAGTCCCTCTTTTTAAAAAGAGGGACCGGAGGGTGTGTTCCAACTACAGAGGGATCACACTCCTCAGCCTCCCTGGTAAGGTCTATTCAGGGGTGCTGGAGAGGAGGGTCCGTCAGGAAGTCGAGCCTCAGATTGAGCAGGAGCAGTGTGGTTTTCGTCCCGGCCGTGGAACAGTGGACCAGCTCTACACCCTTAGCAGGGTTCTCGAGGGTATGTTGGAATTCTCCCAACCAGTCTACATGTGTTTTGTGGACTTGGAGAAGTCGTTTGACCGTGTCCCTCGGGGAGTTCTGTGGGGGGTGCTTCGTGGGTATGGGGTACCGAACCCCCTGATACGGGCTGTTCGGTCACTATACCACCGATGTCAGAGTTTGGTTCGCATTGCCGGCAGTAAGTCGGAATCGTTTCCAGTGGCGGTAGGACTCCCAATTTTTTGACTTGTTGATCGATATACAGTGAATACTTTGAGGGGGAAAAGTTATCGGGGCCTTCAGAAAGTCATCCGATGTTTCCTCGTTTTCCTAGTGTTCTTGTGCATCTTGAGACCAAAACAAAGGAAAGACATATTATTTGGTTATTTATAGCAGAGTATGGTATAATTTTTAATGGTTCGGCCCACTTGACATCTACCAAGGCCCTAAGTGGCCCACAAATTGAAATGAGTTCGACACCCATGCAATACACGGTCGTTTTTTTAGGCTAAAAACGCCTCACTATACATTGTTGTTTTTTTCGGCTCAAAACGCCTTACTATACATGGTCGTTTTTTTTCGGCTAAAAACGCCTTACTATACATGGTCGTTTTTTTTCGGTTAAAAATGCCTTACTATACGTGGTCGTTTTTTTCGGTTAAAAATGCCTTACTATAGCTGGTCATTTTTTTCGACTAAAAACGACTTACTATTCATGGTTGTTTTTTTTGGCTCAAAACACCTTACTATACACGGTTGGTTTTTTTTCGGCTAAAAACGCCTTACTATACCTGGTCTTTTTTTTTTTTTTTTACTAAAAACGACTTACTATTCATGGTTGTTTTTTTCCAGCTCAAAACACCTTACTATACATGGTCGGGTTTTTTTCGGCTAAAAATGACTTACTATTCATGGTAGTTTTTTTCAGCTAAAAACGCCTTAGCATACATGGTTGTTTTTTTCTGATGCCTCTTCACTTAAACATTTAACATTAAAAATGAAAAGAAAAACGTACATTACATCATATTTCTATGTGAAAAAGAAACACATTGATCCAGACACAGAGAGAGTCAGATGATGATTGCTGAGAGATCTGAAGAGGAGCAAGTTGAAAGCACCAGAGAGGGAGAGTCAGAGGACACGGGATTCTTTTATTTTCAGAGCGAAGACACAGAGCAAGAAGGGATACAAATGAAGATCCTGAGAATGAGAAAGATGAGGCTGCAATAGAAATGGAATGTGAGACACAGACAGAGGATATTTGCGCTTCCATAAGCACTGGACCATCGGGTATGTGATGCTGAAAAGAACACTATCCTGTTCTGTGTATGTGTGTGTGTGTAACTTTTAGTATCCCTTTTTATTTTAATTTTTATTTAACAGGAAGAAAATATCAGACATTGCCTTTTAAAATTTGGATAATTATATGAATGTAAAACATCTAACTTCAGTGTATTTGCAATTTTAATCCCTGGTCAGGCTTGAGAATGTATTCATTTATTTTTATTGAATACAATAAAAAAATTATTAATAAAATTAATAAATAGCATCAATCAATACAATTTAGACACTTGTGTATGTCTGAGTGCCTCAGCAATGTAAGTGTAGCGGGTTAGTCTATATACCGGTACTGTGCCCATACAGAACTTGTGTTTACATTTATTTGTTTTGTCTTTGTCCACAGACATCAGTAGATGTAAAGAGGACCCGCCAATTCAGCCAGACCTAAAACAGTTTCCCAGGACCCTGATGTGGGACAGGACAAAGAGCTCCAAGGCAGGCTGGTACCATATCCACCCCTGGCTTGAATATTCTCAACAGATGGACTCGGCGTATTGTTACGCTTGCAGGCATTTTAGCCCTCCTAATACTGTTTTTTTGTCAATACTGTAATGTTATGACTACAATGCGTTCAAAGTTTGATGAAATAAAAAGTCAAATAAGATTTCGAATCTGTCTTTTTAGCCCTGGGTTGAATGTGCCCCCCCATCAAAACCCCTGGCCCCAGCCCCGGCCCCATCAGTGAAATTGACCCAGAACCTCCACTGGTTTTTGTCAAATTGACTCAATTTTATTTTGTCACGTGGTTGCATGAAATAAAATCCTCAGGATCCAGATACATTTTGACAGAAACCGCACATCTACTTAAAATACGTACCTGGATCCAGAGGATTTTATTTCGTACAACCACTTGACGAAATACAAATTGAGTAAATTTTGGTTATGCACATTTGTTGCAAGGAGAATAAAAATGCACTCTTGTTAAGCCAGAATGGGGGCTAAACGGATACTCAGTGACTGAGTAGGTTCATTAGAAAAGCCTCGAGAGAGGAATCGAACGCCACCCGAGTTAAACGAGAGATAAGCTGTCGAACAGCCAACGCTAACAACACACAATGACGTGAAATATCTTAATTTTTCACAATTCTGAATGTTGCTTTCTACTTCATATCGCTTCCTGTTTCGATTATGAAAGTATTGGGCAAGATTTATACAGTATGCGTCCATTCTATTTCATGAAACCCTGACTGTGGATGGTTTGACAAAAAATGACTTCCCGGCCATGATGCTTACATGCTGTGCACGTCATAATATCGATGAACACTTGCTACACGAATCAAATATCTCACAGTTTTGAAAGACTCTTTCACAAAAACAATGAATAAATATTCAAACTGTTTCCGTAAAGCCATTGGACATTTATTCAAAATCCGTGATACACTGTTTATAGACAACTCCATGTTCTTAGTGAGGCAAACCTGCAATAATTGACAATTGCGCTGCTCGTACGACGAATGAAATGACCAAATTCAAATCATGAACATCTCCTGGTTCTCTAGTACTGGCGGCAAAAGCATGTGTCGACTCGTGCAATTCCGCTTCATTTGTAACATATCGTGGTCATAATAATGGACAGAAATGTCATACAGTAGTGCAAGATTGTTGTGGGTAAGACGTTACTTGTTAGATGAGTCGTTCTACCAGTGGGCTGAAATTTCTTACTGGTGAGGACTCATGCATGGACTCCGGGACATTGAATAAATGCTCAAATGGCTTTCCATAAGTCCTCTCACCTTGATGAGTACAAACAAACGAAGATCAGGCACTTTTTTGCAATATCATACAAGAGTCCACAGAGATATTTACATTGTTTCAACAGGTGGAGCGAACCATTGGGAAAGGGCGGGGAGTGTCTTCTGGTGTGCGTGTGTGTGTTTAGAACTCAAGCGCTTGGGGTGAGTTCGTCCTCCTTGTCGTTCTCCTCCACGACAAAGACGTCGCGGGTCAACCTCCTGACCACGCCGGGTGACCGCACCTCCACATCTTCCGAGAGGTCAGAAGGGTAACCGTAGCGATATGGAAAACTATGATAATAAGGATCCTCTTCACCCTCCTCTTCCTCTCCTTCCTCGTCACTTCGGGCTTCTTGGTCGTCGTCGTGAGCTACTGCAGAAGGGTTGTAGGGTTGGTAGCCAACATGAGGCAATGTTTGGACTGTGGGAGGGTGAGGGGAACATCGGTGATCAGTTGTGGCTCCCACTTGGGGGGGAAAAAAACCCCAACTTAACTCCATAAGGGAGCGCAAGTAGTAGAGTTAGAGCTGCCTGGAGGACTTTTAGGCCCCTTCCAAACAGCAATGACACCCCCAATAGCAGTTTTGTCTTTTGTTGATCTCAATCATGTAATACAAAAGGTATCTATGTTGATCAATTGTTCTGCTTTTTTTTTGGGGAGGGGGTGTTTTTTTTGGGGGGCAAAAAATGCTACTGCCACGCAACCACCTTGAGAAGGGAAGCTTTAAAACAACGTGAGGAGCATGCAGAGGTTGAAATGGTGACAACACTCGGCCCAATTTCAAGGGGGTTCTGCCGACAAACTGTGTAAAGCAGCCAACATGCAAGAAAGAAGTCATCCTTTGCTAGTGGGCTTGAAAGACCAGATTAGCGCTAAAGAGATTTGAAGAGGCTGCGGCACTGAATCATTGTGTGCACATAATAGCAGCATTATGGTCTGTTTTGGGGAAACTATAATCCAGGGTTGCCTCAGAGATTGTCAAAATATGTCACCGGAAAACAAGGCTGAATTAGATTTTTTTTTTTTTCGTAATACCCCCTTGTTCTTTTTTTGTTGTTTTTAGAAAATCCACAATGTGCAAATATGAAGCGATTCTGTCAACAAAACAAACAAACAATCAAACACTCCGGCAGTAATGAAGTTTTAAATGCTTGCAACTCTCCATCACAAAGGAGGATGGATGTTCTTGAGAAAGTCTTTGAATCAACAGGACGCAGAGGAAGGACAGGAGGACGGCTGGAGAACGCTCCTCAGTAATCATTCCCATAGTCCCGCTGAACTTGAGTGGTGGAGGAGGAAGAGGAGCAGAGGGAAGAAGGAAAAGAGACGTTACCTCATGTCACAAAGGCACCCCAAGACACCAGATGGTTCAAACTCTCAAACTGCATTGGCACAGATTGCAGTTCTCAAGTTCTGACAGTGGAAATGATTAGTGTTGAACTGGGAGAAAACACCAGAGGAACGAAATATCATGCGCAAATTATGATCACCTGTAACCTGATCACCTGGTAAGCTGTTGACTGAAGTCACCACTGTTGCTGAAAGGGTTAATATCTGATTCTTTACTTTTTAATATATCTATTTAATTTGGTTTACTTACATGTGCAGTCAATATGAGTATAAATGAGCAATATATTGCACATGTATGATACAATTGACGTTCATAAAAAAATACGAACCTGTGTAAAGCACTTGTCTGTGGGTATGGAATGGGATCATGATATGGAAAAAAACTAAACCTACAGTTACATAACTTACATGAGCAGTATAGTTTATTGAGAAGATAAATGCTAAGCCACAGGTGTCAAACTCAAGACGCAGGTGGCACAGCCCAGTCCCTTCATTTTATGCGGCTTGCGGAAGCTAATCTTGTGCATCAGCGTCAGGAATTCTTGCTAAAATGTCGACCAAAAACTCTTGAACGACTGTCCTTGACATCTGATTTAAAACTCGTTCGCCATCAGTCGTTGTGTGTACTGTTTATAATAATATAAGATTCAACATTTGTATCGTTTCAGAGGTTTAATGGCCCTCTGCGGGAATCCGTAACTAGACAAAAGTGAGTTTGACAACCCAGCGCCAGCACGTGACACATGATAACAAAAAAATGCCAGAGTCTATTTTGTAGGGATGTCACATTTGATCCCCAAACGATTCAGACCGTCAACATTCGAGGCTTTTATGACGAAAATGAAGCGACTGAATAACTTTCGGAAAGACGATCAGGACGACCCAGGTGTCAAAAGCTGTTAGAGGTGCGATAGCTTTGCTGCGAAGCAGGCCCATCAGAAATGCAGCCGCTTCATCACTATCAATATTCAAATCTGCCTTTTATCCACGTTGGGGATTGTTTACCAAACCACGCACTCAGACAGTCGTCGAATACATAAACTTGTCAGCGTGACAATTCCAGATTAGTGTGCATTGTCTGAGTGTTTTATGAGAACAATAACAAAGTGTGAAGGCGCTGCTGCCCGTCGACAGTCGCCTTTAGTATAATTGTTTTTTTTTTTTTTTAACAAAATGGATCAGCTGCCTTCCACTCCTCAAATTAGGTGCAAATAGGAGGTTGATATGTCTGTATGAATTATTCAAAGTCGAACATTTTTTGTCTGGGGCTTCACGCCCCTGGCAGGGTCACCCATAGCAAACAGGTCCTAGGTGAGGGACCAGACAAAGCACGGCTCACAAGCCCCTAACGATGAATAAAATCAATGGCACTCAGTTTCCCTTGCCCGGACGCGGGTCACCGGGGCCCCCCTCTGGAGCCAGGCCTGGAGGTGGGGCTCGGTGGCGACATTTTGACTTGTCTGACTGAATAAATATCAATATTGATACTGAATATATATATTTTTGTGTTGGGAAAATAGTTTTTGTTTCAATTCTGACTATGGCTGAGATGAGATGATATCGGGGGGGAAATCATTTGAAGCTGTCTGAATCAATAAGATTCCGAAATAGAGGTGCCTCTCAATTGTACACAACTAATTCAGTAGTTCAATTCAAAAGTAAAACTCACATATTTTTAAAATGCATTAATTATTTTGATAATTTGATTTTACAGCTGACAAAAAATACAAAACTCACTGAAGAAAGTAACAACAAAAATAATCCAAAAAATTTCTACCAAAACACATCCATTAAGGACATCGATGTTGGTACTGTTTGATGATGTCTTCGTCAAAACAATCAATGGAAGGCGTTTTTATTTCCCAATTAAATTGTGCCAGATCCGCACCGTACATGCTTTTGTGGGATGAGCAGCAGCTGCTGAGTTTGTGGCCCGCTCGCGTGAACAATCTGCCAAATCATCTCTGTTAATTCCAACCAGCAGATTTTGCGGTTGCCTTTCACTTGCGTTTTGTGCTTCTGGTACCCCGTTCGGGCACCTGATTGGCAGCACCTGGCAAATTTGAACGGGCTCGCGCTTTGGGGCATGTTGCGGCATTGTTTGGAGCGAACCCTCATAGACTACTATGAAGGCCAGATTCCACCTAGCAGTTGATGTCAGAGAGTTTTCATCCCATAAAGATGACAGAATAAGCTGTCAGCACTTTGCTCCAACAAATTTGCGATGAATACGTCTGACAGTCGTATCGATACGGTCAATACGTCCAATCTCATGTCTCGTAGGGTTGCCAGGAGGCCGAATGTGATTACCTGACACCATCAGGCCACTTTGTGCTGGTGTCGGCAATGCTGGACCCTGAACATGTTCAGGAGAGTTATGTTCAGTAGTGAGTCCAAAGAGAGCTGGATGACAGGGTCAAAGTATAAAGAAGAGCAGACGCGGAGAACATTCTGCTGATTGCTGCACGATTAGAGTATCATCTTTTGGTCAAGGCAGTGTGATGGCAAAATGTGCCTTGGAGGCCATTTCAATCAGGATTGTTTTTGTCAATGACGACGAGTTTAAACATGGCTCTTTGGTGACAAAAGTCGACAAAGTGCGGGTTTTTGTTGAGATGAGACTGGTCAAAAATGCACGTCTGTTGTTCGAAAAGGAGCTAAAATGACTCACGTGGTCACTCCCCAGCCATGCTGGGTGAAGACGTTTGAATCTTTGCAATAAAGTAAGCATTTATTTGATGTTGCGCACGTTAGCGCTGTACTGTTAATGCAACAGTTTACAGATGTGGAAAAAAATTGTTGAGACGCCTCTGCTGAGAAAACAGAAAAATCCGCAGTAGCTACAAAATTTGACAAAAGTTATAATGAAAACGAAAAAATGAAGGAAAATACCTGCAATCAAACGATTCAATGAAAATTAACCAACAGTCGTTGTTTTTTGAATCTTGCTTCAGCTGTCTTATTTTTAAAAAAACTCATGAAAGGGGCCTGGACAAAGATGGCACTGCCTTTGAGGCAATTCCTGCAATCAAACGATTCATTGAGACTGTGTGAGATCGCAGGTTTCACTCAGACCTCTACAACTGCATGTTGACGAGCCACAAAACTTCTGAGAGAATGAAAAAGATAAGACAAAGCTGGATTGTTTGTTCTGCTAATATAAATGAACACAGTGGGTTTCTTTTTTCTAAAACCTATCAACATTAAAAAAACCTTCTCTCTGTCGACTTAAAGTGGTGGAGAGTAACAATGTATAAAAAAAACCCACACCTCTTGCCATTCTCTACTTAGAAGGTGTAAAAAAAAACAAAACATGAGTCAACCTTGGTTGAGATCCTGATTGACGGAGATCTATAGCGGACTCATGGGGTGGAAAAGCAGGAACGGCAGCAATTAGCTATTCAAAAAAATTCATGGTGTTTTCCTTGGCAATGCCGCTTGCAAGAATGTTGTGTATTGTGACAACCTAAAAATCGTCAGCTTCTGGCATTTGGAAATTCCAATTCCAATGTTAAAAAACATCATGGTATCTTTTTTCAGTTGTTATCATTAATTTATTATTTATTATTATTATTTAATTAATTTAGCATGATTTGTTTTTATTTTATTTTATTTGTTTTATCTTGTAGTTACATCAAGGAGCTCAATCAATTCTTGTACTTTTGGCAAAGTAGAAAACACTTTATGTTTAATTTGAGCAAGCAGTGTGGGTATTGAGCTTTTATTTTTTTATTTTATTTTATTTTATTTTACTCTTGCGCTTCCACAATGCTCATTCTTGATGTAAGTTCTTTCCTGGTGTGCCAGTGTGCTTACCTCCAACATTGTACCCCAAACAAGAGTTTTGGTCACAGTAACCTGGTGGTCCAGCTGGTCCGGGAGAACCTGGATTGCCCGGCCTCCCTGGTGCCCCCGGGTTCCCAGGCCGACCGAGGGGCCCCTGACTACCTGTGCGCCCCTCACCCGGTAGGCCTGAGAAGAGAATCAGAGCAGGTACAGAGAGTAAGTAAAAAATAATGACAAATAAAATGTAGTATTCGGAGTGGATGATGCCATTCAACGGCCATCTTGCTCCTGCAACAAAGCGACGCTAAAGAATTCAGTAGCCGCCTGCCATGTTGACTCCGCCTCAAGGAAGCCACAGAGGAAAAGAGCACGGAACAAGCAGACATTTACCCAGAAGGTTTAGTTTTATGGACTCTATTAGGACTCAGTGTGTTGAAGTCTACAGTATAAATATAGTGATGTGAAATGGTCCATTTGGAGCCATTCTCCATCATTTCTTAAAAATAACATCCCTGTCATACAGTATTTATGAAGGAGCCTACTGAACAAGGTTAAAGGAGTCCATTTTGTCCTGTGTCACAGCACCATAGAACGCAATGACCATATCATGATTCTGTCAAAAAAAATGATGTACATAGTGACACAGTGCATCCCATTGGTTATCTCCAAATGTTTATGTTCTATCTGCTGCATGCACAGAATACGTACTGTACCATCAGCTTCCAATAATAAGCACAGAAAAGGTTTCCTTTGATCTCACAAACTGAACTCTTCTTTCTTCTTACAGACAGTGCATACCAAGTGGCCACTTCACTCGGTACACTTTCACAATTTAATGAGATTCAATACAGTGACTAAATTCTGCCATTACTGCACTGGTTTGGTTGGCACTGTGACAGTAGTATTAATTGTGTAATTTAAAATATGTTTATTATTGTGGTTTGTTGC
Organism: Hippocampus zosterae; assembly: GCF_025434085.1. Classification (NCBI taxonomy): domain Eukaryota; kingdom Metazoa; phylum Chordata; class Actinopteri; order Syngnathiformes; family Syngnathidae; genus Hippocampus; species Hippocampus zosterae. The sequence goes on from NC_067455.1 coordinate 13,525,522, forward strand.
CTCATACTGAAATCATCCATGCAATCTTCCTGATGAGGGCGAGAGGCAGGGTACACCCTGCACTGGTCAGCAGTCAATGGTAAAGCAATATTTGAACTTATGGGCTCTACTTTTATAGACAGCGCACGTACGCTCAGCATAAACACTGGCGCATCGTCATTTTCTAGGTTTGGGAATTTGGCAGAGCGCTATGCTGGGTATTGCGGCGAACTGAGGGCCTTTTCTTTTACACATAACCTGCGCACGTGTCAGTTTGGTGACTGAAAGTAGACTAGCTAGGAGCAGGTCTAAGTTGTGGCGCCGATGGTGTCACGTGATTTTGTGCTCTGCTGATATGTGTGCTGGAAGTCACCGTATTTCATTCATAAAAATGACAGCAGCATGCATCAAACCCTCTAAATCAATGTAGAAATCAATTCAGTGAACATCATTATCATTATCATCATCTTTATTATATTGATCAAAACACCCCGCTGGGCTGCGGCACAACTACTTATCTTATCTTTATCTTATCTTAAACAAACAACCGGGGTGTGGTAACTAAAGGGCTGTTCACACGGCAAGATTTGGTCCGGGGCTGCCCCAGTAGAGCGTTCACACGTGCAAATTAGCTCCGGGGTAGCCCCGGAAAAGAGCTTATACCGGACCAAATTTGACCCACCTCGGGGGGGTGGGTCAAATAATTGCTCCGCAGCAAATGCTCGTTTGCGAAGCAGCACCGGTGTAAATTTGCACGTGTGAATACAACTGGGTTAAATTAGCTCCAGAGCAAATGCTTGTGAAGAGTACATATGGCGAGAATGCGTTGCTTTCGTCCTCTGTCGGACTTCCGTAATGTGTTGATTCATAACGACACAAGACTTGGCTAGTAACATCTTTCCTTTTGTAGGAGACTAGACTGTCTCTGAGTTGTTTGTTCCTTTGTTGTTTGTTCACAACCCCCCGCCCTCCATAGAATTTATTTTGTGATTTCCTCTCTTGATTTTCTGTTTGGCGCATTAGTGTTTGCTTTTCTGAGTGTCATTGAAGTCATCGTTGATTTACGTTTTCTTGGGCGGTCACTCTCGAGCAGAAGGCATGGAGACTGAGAAGGAGAAGGACGTGCCGGTCCAGTAGTCGCTTGAGTTGTGTATATACAGTACGTTTTAAAAAGAACCAACACGACAGCTCGTTTGTTTTCTGTCGTTTTGCTCCGCTGCAGAAACTGCCGTGTGAACGCAAGTGGGGCAGCCCCGACACTGCACCGGGGCTGCCCCGCTCAGAGGCAGTGTACGTGTGAACGCTCCACACAATTTGCTGCGGTGCAAAATATCCCGCAAAAAAATATCTCGGTGCAGCACCGGAGCAAATGTGTGCCGTGTGAACGGCCCTTAAGTCGGCTTTGGTCACTCCCACCACGACGCAAACTCCCCTTTGTTCATCTTGAAATAAAACTGTCTTCCACAAAACCTTTATAAGGTATCACAAGAATGTGGTCCTGTATACACACTCAAGGCTATCACCATGCTGAGGAGGAAAAATCCCAATGCTTACAAGGAAATTAAGCTCTCGTCCTTTGTGTAAATGCAACAAACTCCCTCAACCTGCCTCTAGATTTCATCAGAGGGCAAAGTACAAACAGTGTCAGCTCCTTAAACTCTACTACTGAAACACACAGTATATGATTTTGAACAAAGAAACACAAGGAGCTCAAGAAGCTCAAAGCATTTGGTATTCCACATGCCTGGGGAATAATCGAGCAGTGTTCGGACTATTCTGATCGGAAAATAGAATAAAGACCTCTGTCAAAGCCTTTGTCACCCATGAAATCAATGTGTGAAGATGGATGATTTGGATGGCTACAAGAAGGTCAACTTTCATCAGACCCCTATTGACAGGAACAAAATATATTCCTGCATTGGCACAAAAAAATACAGCCTGAATAATAAGATTTGATTTTTTGTCAATATAAATAAATTGTACAAATGCCATTGGGATTAAATCAAGACGCTTGTGGCATTCCATTTGCACACATTCAAAAAATACATTTATACCCATGATAAAATCCTAAAATATGAATGTGTGGATTCTGATCACTTTATCAAAATACTAAAATCGAGGTTGATATAGCAAACATTTTTGGACAGTAAACGGCACAGACACAAACAAATCCATTGCAATCAAACACTGCCTGGAACAGTTCGTCTCACCTGGTGGGCCTGGAGGTCCCCGAGGTCCTTGAGACCCAACACCTGGACTCCCCCTCTCCCCCTTCTCCCCTGCAAGACCTGGGGAAATTATGTGGAAGATCACATTTTTCATCTCTATTGTATACCACTGGATCAGGTTTTGCCAACCTTTTTGGAGCAAAAACACATTTCGCATAGGTAAAATCTCATGGCAACCCACACCAAAAACAGAAATGCTGCAAGAATGACACTCTTGTCTCAGTTTACTCACATATTTATGATTCAGTGTGGGATCTGATATTCAAAGTAATTATTCTATTTTATGAATGGCAACAAATTAAGATTAGGTTAATTGGACCTTCCGTATTGTAATGGCAAAACATTTGATCTTGTGTCGTTGTAACATTGCTTGCAGATAAATGAACAAAACCACATTATTTGTGCTAAAAATGTAATTTATGGACCAATTAAGTGAAATATGATCATTTTCCAGAATCAATCCAAAGAATGGTTATTGAATAATGCATTTAGAATAACACCACAAACAGGAGAGAACCTGAAGGAGCGACAATGGGCTGAAACCAATTTGGCGAGAGGAAGTGTTTGTTTGTAACTTGACAGGTATTCCATTCCTGTCTGTCTCCATCTTGACAAGTGTCATCCTTTCTCAACGAGAGCCATTCCTATTTTGTCTGCATGTCACTCAAATCGCTTCGTCCCTTACCTCGCTCTCCTGGCCGTCCACTCTGCCCGTTAGAACCGGGGAAACCGGGCCTGCCGGATGGCCCTTGCTCTCCCTGAGGTCCTGGGGGGCCTCTTCTACCAGGCTCACCAGACGGTCCGGGCACTGTACGTACTGACGCAGTTGACTGAACTGGGATCTGGTTCAGGATAGAGTTGTACCGTGACAAGTGGCCTGCAATCAGGAAGAGTTGATGATGATGATGATGATGATGACAAAAGAAGGGGAAAGCATTCTATTGGCTATCAAAAGCTCCTCGGGCCGGGCGTCGCTCTCCACCATCGGGAAGGCCAGACCATGAGCGAGCTTTCCCATCCGGTGCGCCTGCTCAATACCTATGCCGAGATGCCCCGCGATAATATCCGGACACCCTGCCACAACGCCGCTTCATTGGCTCCGAGCTCGCCGGCAAGCCCAGCCCTGGCACTGAGGTATCTTGGTTGATCTTGCCAGTAACACAGCTTGTTTCAAAGATTAAGCCAGGCAAGTCTAGTACACATGGCCCTCAAGGACTCACCATAGTAATCCCTCCCATCTGCCGTCGCGATAATTGTAAAAAGTACTCCAGGCGCTGGAAAGGGATCTGTATTGTCCAACTTGTCAAGCTTGCAAATGCGTCTCATGAATTCCTTTTCATCAAAGTGAGAAGGGAACTCGCTTGAATGTAATATCGAAGGATAAACACTCATTTTAATCACTGCTCTGCATTGTAAATCCCTCGCTTGCCGTCAGATACTATTCTGTCAGCATGGCTGCGAAAACAAACGCACGCGGGGATCAGTCACGTGATTACAGGAGCTCAAACAGTCGTAAATCCTTGCTTATTCAAGAAATTTTGGGGTTTTCGCTAATCGCAGGCCTTCTTGATACCTATCCTCTCCAAATCGTGGGGCTCCACTGTACCTCCCTGACAGTAAACTCATTGGTCATCATTAATGATTTGCTAAATTGATATTGCACAGAATATTATTACATATGTAAAAGCATACCAAACAAAAGGTCTGGGGTTTTATTTTGCTGATTACTCACTCTGGATGAGTTGTTCACACACTTGTCTTGCTATAGTACGCACTGCTGCTTGCGACGGTACGTCACCCTGACAGGAGAAAAACACATTTATACTCAGACTATAGATACACATTTTATACATACGTAATGTGTTCAAATAATTTATCTTTATAGTGTGTATTTATTTTGTATTCTACATCAGTACTGTAACATTTGTATGCCATTGAATAATAATATATGTATGAGGGTTAAAAATGTTATCAACAGATTGTTTTTTCATTTATTTCAAACAGTGCTATTCTACTGTAAGAAAAATGTAGAATAACATCAAATAACAGTGAATTACTGAGAAATGGTCCAATCCTTAGCATGATCGCTACTTGAAAATTCGACTGATCCAAAAACGGACACGATTAGTTGCTGCTTCCATTCAGAGGCTGCCAGCTAGTGATTAGCGACTAAACTGTGAATGTTTACGTGAGCAGGCTTTGCAAACTGTTCGCCTTTTCATGCTTTCCACTTGATCACTCGGGTGCTACTCGTTCAAATAATTCAACAGGTTTCTTGTATCGTTTTGTTTTTGACGACAGAGCATGCACAATGGCTTCCTACTCAACGTACCTCTGGAGATGCCGCGAGGGGAGGAACTTCACTTGTCAAAATAGCATCATCTTCAGAAGTCGTGGCTTACCACCAGCTGCACGTTTAGCTTTACGTTTGGTCAATTTGTTCTTACTACTTTCGGTTTACTGCTTCTTTCATTTATTGGCAAATTCTGTTTATTTCAACTTCAAACCAATGTTAGAAAGGGGACTCTGATCAGCTCAATTCACGTACATTTCTGCCACGTCTGAGTGAGTAGATATGCTCACAGGCTGCAGGTACCTGTACTTCTCTCTCTAAGGCCCGGTATCAAATGAACCGTGGCCCAGTACCGGTCCGCGGACCTGTGTTTGGGGACCACTGATCAATCCAATATCCATTCCATAATAAGACATCGGAGAAGAACAAGACCGTCTCCAAACTATTCCCGGGAGTTTCATAGAATTGACCTCAATGTCTTGATTTGATGAAGAATTAATGGCACAATTAATGGCTGTCATCCAAATCGTGATTAATTCACCTCGGTGTGGATTCCATTTAGAGCACAAAACAGGAACTTTGTGCTTTCTTTTGTTTGCGAAAAGTTACTTAACATTTCTGCATATCCAGAAAAAGTCTGCAAGGCACGTGCAAAGCCTCCAGCAAACGTGTGAAATGCAGTCTGCTACATTTATTACAAACCAGCAACAGATGCGGGTGGTCGTGGCTAAATATTTCATGTGACAATTTCCAATAAATGTTTTAACTTGTCCCTGTTAAATGATCACACACCACCCCATCACTGTGAAGTGAGTTCCATCATTGGGAAGATGCCCACTAGGTGCAAAATTGCAATCCAGATAGAGAAGCGGGGGGGATCCTGCCGAGACCTTCTCTCTTCCAGTAAATGAAACACAGTAGGACACAAATGACTGTAAAAGTAGATGAAATTGGTCAGGTAAAGGTTTGATTCAGGGTAGTAAACTGTGTGCCTCTCTCCGACCACTCTGTCGTCAAAAACACGCACGCTTCTCGACTGCAAATCTGAGGCATGGACACTGACTTGATTCAATTTCCTCTAAATAAGGAGTAGGCAGTGTAAGGGAGAAGAAAAAATATTTTAATGAGAGGTGAGAGGGATTGATTCATTCAGATCAAGACATCATTAGTGATTCTGAGCAAGTAATATTTCCATTTCATAAAACTGGATTAGTTTCAACTAACATTGATTGACTGGCATGGGGAGACTTACTCTTTCTCCTTTGTCTCCTTTGATACCAGCAGGACCCTACAAAATAAAAGCACATGGGGAGAATAAAGATGGGATTTGGATGTGACGGCACGTCTCACTATATTCCGAGTATCATTTTTACTCTTAGCCCCTTCACAACTCTACACGGACCACCAGAAACAGTGCCTTGATGTTTTGTTGTATTTACTGTCTAGTTTGAGAAAATATAACCCCCCCAAAAATATAATCCGTCCATGCAGGTTCTTTGTGTGCACATCAAAGTGTACACAAAATTGTGGCTTTGAAGGCTTTCTGGCGCACTGCAAAGCACACGGATCTCATATCTGGTCACGCCATATACACGGAAAAGCTGCCAAGCACACCCCGGCAACAAAAAGGATATCAGTGTGCAGCACATTGTAATCCCGAGGCAAATTAAAGATAAATATTACCTGCCTGTAATTGAATAATCAAGTTAAGTATATTGCAACATTTGAATAAAACACCTGTTTATCCTTTGTGTGACGTACACAATTATACTGTGGAGGACAGGCTCTCGGCGATGCAAATTGCTTTATTAAAGTGCAATATGGCTTTTTAAGTGCAACTCAGTCAACCAGTCAATTTAAGACACAAGAGAGGAGCGAGTGAAACACATGGTGTGCTGAAGAGCTGTAGAATTCCAATTCCACCCATTCTTTTTCCAAACCGCTTATCCTCACGAGGGTCGCGGGCGTGTTGTTGGAGCCTATCCCAGCTGACTTTGAGCAGTAGCCAGCCTACACCCTGAACTGATTGCCAGACAATCATAGGGCACAAGTAGATGAACAAGCATTCCCACCCACAGGCAATGAAGAGGGTAACCTACCATGCATGTTTTTAGAATGTGAGAGGAATCCGGAGTACCCGGAGAAAATCCACGCAGACACAAGGAGAACAATACAATACAATACATGCTGATTTATATAGCGCTTTCACAGATAAACTCCACATAGGAAGGTCAGGGCCTGGACTCGAACCCTGCACCTCTGCACTGTCAGGCCGACAAGCTAACCAGTTGACTAACATGGCACCTGTAATTCCAATTCAATTTTCGAATTTGAATTGAGGTGGCAGTCAAAAATGAAGCTTCAATGAAGACTTCATGTTGTAAGTCTATTTACAACATGAATTTCATACAAATATTATTGGAAGGACTTCATGTACAGCATAGTTAATTATAGTACCGGTAATTAGTAAAGTGTAGTAATTGTTGGGCAGCTGGTTCGCACGTCCGCCTCCTGTATTGCAGTTTGCATGATCTCCTCGTGCCTGCGTGGGTTTTCTCTGGGTACTCCGGCTTCCTCCCACATTCCAAAAACATGCACAGGAGTTTAATGCAACACTCTAAATTTTCCCTAATTGTGATTGTGAGCGTGAATGGTTGTTTGTCTATGGATGCCCTGCAAAGCTACAGTTTCATACATTGTATGTATTGGGTGTATTATCATCAAGCCATCACGGTATCATAATGTGTCACTGTCAATAATGTTATACTTCCCATTTTTCGATATATTTGAGTTTGGAGGTTGGTGCAGAAAAAATAGTTTTAAAAAGATTTTTTTTTAAAGCTGCCCATTTTTGTTTGTTTGTTTTTTTTGTATCAGCTAATTATAACGATACACACCATAGCTACATATGTGATAATTTCCTGTATCAAGAATATGTTTTTTCAAAATACATTGACAATAATAAAGACAAAGTTGAGGTTAGCATGTTGGTTTAGTCGTCGAAATAGGTTCCAGTTTTTCATGTGGCACATTTGCAAGATTAATTGCCCGCCCATCTCACTACTTTGACATTTCACCAGTCGCTTCTCCCCGATAGCGCCGTTTCCATTTAACTGCTCCTCATTTCATTTTATTCGAGTGTTTTTAGCAGAGCTTATGTGACTTTGTTTTTATAAAATTGTGTCTAGTTAACTAGATTATTTATGTTGTGATTTATTTTTTGCCACATGAAACTCCTCTGTACAATCTTACATTTTTAGGGCGACTGGTTAATATTTGTCAAACACACACTTTTAATTAACAGGAATGTATCACAGGTATTCCCACAAAGCACAACTATGTTGAAACACTCAGTGCAAACGTAAAATCATCATTCAGAGGAGAAGAAGTTGGACTGAGGCTATGTTCTGGAAAATTCTCCTGGGCAGAGCGCAGGAAGGCTAAAGTATTGAAATTGCTTGTCTTTTTACAAGAAGGCAAAAACATGTAGAAATGACTCGAGATTAATGGTCACATGAATTGTAATCACATCGTTTCATTCAATTGAAAAGTGATGAATGAAAATCAAACTTACAGAAGGTCCTTGCCTCCCTTGAGGACCTGCTGATCCAATCGGTCCTGGAGCTCCAGGTGCACCTGGTGCTCCCTGAAAGATGGAAAGTGTTGTTCGTTTATTAAATGTACCTGGCAAGAATGCATTTGCATCTGGGTGATTATAAGGAAGCATAAACTTACAAGAGGGCCCGTCGGCCCCTGTCGACCCTGAGGTCCATTATTACCTGGTAGGCCCTGTGCTCGATGCAGAGAAAATAGACACTTATGTAGGAGTTTCATTTTACTGTGAATATCAAGATTGATCTGAAAGCAACACAAAATCTGTTGATTGACAACACATTTCATCGACCTTCACTTTTGAGTTGCAGATGTACTAAATTTGTATTTCCATTGCAGCAGGCAACGGTTCCTGCAGTTTTGGCACATAGCTGCACCATTCCAGTGCTATTCACCTTGGAAACCTTGACAAACTGGAATTATAATCCAACTGGGAAAAAAATGGATCGTTTTGCCTTCCGAACAGTGCCCAGTGCCCTTTCATCACGGACTCTCGCCTTACAGGGCTTTTTTTCAGCCTGTGTGAAGTGAAGCCAACGCAAAGCAATACAACTGCTCAAATATTGAACACAGCTGAAGATACAAGCCCCCAGGTATTCGAATGAACTAGCCTACGAGTTCTGCTTACGTGTTTTGGCTTGCTTATGATGTTGAAGCCTATTTGGTGAGACAAAGATGGCTGGGAACATTCCCTACAGTGCTTCTTTTTAGGAGGCAGCTACGGTATCAAGGGGATATTCATTGCTCCAAATGAAAACAATCGCTCCAACAGCACTTTGTACATTCTTCGCGCAGTAACAAATCACGGTCTTAGAGTGAGAGGCACCCAGGAGTCAAGCATTCTAGCAATCACCCGGACCAAACCACTAAAGACACACTGGAGAAGCTAAACTCACATCTCACAATTCCTCCAAAATGTGTTCATACGCAACAAGAAAAATCCACTTTGTGTATCGATACAAAGTCTACAAACATTCTCTATGAAGTGGACAAGTGTAACCGGGATTGTGAAACCACTGGCCTCACCAGCAAGACTCTTCAGTGTAGCCAATTTATGAAATGTTCAACTTTAAATTCCATCATTAACTTCAGCTTTACAGCTGACATGCCCTCAACAAACATCCAGTAGAACTATGTAACCAAAGTTCTCTCTGTAGGATTTTACCGGGGGCTCAACAAAACTTGTGTTTGTACACTTTGGGTAAAAACTGTGGAATAACAATCCAGTGCACCTTGTTTGCTATTTGTGGTCGACCTCTTGAATTTTTTTCCTATGCCTTATGGTATTGTTTTTCCTTGTGTCCTCCTCATTGTCCAATGCCTATTGTCCGGCAATAAATTAGAGTTTGGTCTCACTGGACCATCCGTGGACGCATCCATGTGTTGAAAATGTTGCCATAAAAGTGAAATCTATCAATACAGTATAGAGGTGTCTTTTTCAGCTCTTACAGTATGCATTTCCCCCCAAAAAATTAATTTACTACTTCAAATCAAACAACACGTAAAATTAATGGAGCCTTCTTTTAATATTAATATTTCACACACATCGAACTTGCTAAGCAATATGTTAAGCTCAAGGTTGCACCCAATTTGGGAATGCAGGTGCCCTAATTTTACAATAGTGCAACTGCCAAAAATCTGAGGTGTGGGGAGGGAGCGGGGGGGGGGGGTGGTCACCTCTACTCCAAAACCTCACTCTGGGACCATCATAGTGAAATTAAACAATGTGGGACAATATCATTGCGGTCGGAGGGATTAAGAGCTACGCAACACAGCCAGCTTCCGATAGCGGCTAAAAAAGAGTAACAAGGAAGCAAGGACATTTTTGTGTGTGCGTGTGGGTTGCATCGATCGTGTTCACCACTCCTAAGATCGTAATCATAGCCTTCATACTGGCAAATAAGCTATAAAACATCCTAATTGCTAAGCTAACCTCAGACTGACACGGCTTGCACTAGATCTCATTGCTGCACTTTAACTGCAGGATGATGTAGAAGATCTTGGGTTGTAATGTTTCATATAAATGCTATTTTTGATAAATACAGAATGTATCTGTCCTGGGTACGACGTTAAACTGCATCCAACTGGTCCTCTAGGTTGGGGGTTGGGCGTGAAGTTAACAACCTCACCCTGTAAAAGAAAAACCTGTTACAGAAACGACGAGAGGAAGGCATTCCGGTAAACCACAGCGAAGAAGAGACGGCACATCCTTGGATGTATCTATGATGGGGCTGGGTGAAATCCAGCAGGAAGCCCGACACCTGATGACCCCGATCTTTGGAACCAAAACCAACACCAGAGTAGGCACCTGGAATGTGCACACAATGTTCCAGTCTGGTTGCATGGACCAGGTGCTGAAGAATATGAGGGACTATCGCCTGGACATCTTAGGCGTTAGTGAAATGAGGTGGACGGGGCAAGGGCGCCTCATGGTTAATGGAGCAACTTTTCTGTACTCTGGGAAGCAAGACCACCATTCCCATGGAGTCGGCATCATCCTCTCCATTAGTGCAGCAAAAGCATTGATTGGATGGAAGCCGGTGAATGAACGGATTGTTACAGCAAGGCTCTACACCAGATATGCCAAAGCAACCATCGTACAAGTCTATGCCCCAACCGAAGCTGCCTCAGCGGACGATAAAGACACCTTCTACAACCAGCTCCAGACCGTGCTTGAGGAGATCCCCAGACATGACATCAAAATGCTGATTGGAGACTTCAACGCAAAACTGGATAATGACAGAAGGGGCCTGAATGCCACAGTTGGACCACATGGGTCTGCGAGCTCCACGAACGACAACGGGGAGAGGCTGTTGATACTAACCAGTACCAACGGCCTCAGCATTGGCAACACCTTTTTTGAGCAGAAGTGGATCCACAAAGTAACCTGGGTTTCACCTGGTGGCGGGACCCGGAACGAACTGGACTACATCTGCATCAACACAAGGTGGCGCTCGTCATTGCTCGACGTTCGCTCCTACAGAGGTGCAGATGTGGGTTCAGACCACTTCCTTGTGGTGAGTAAAATCAAGCTGAAGCTGAAGAAGGTGAAAAAGGTGCAGCCCAAGAGACCTTACGCAGTGGACAAGCTAAAGAATAAAAACCTCTCAGAAAGCTTCTGTGAGGAGTTGAGTAGGAAGCTCAAGGTATCACAACACCTTGCAAACATTGAGGAGCAGTGGAGTATGTTCTCTTGTGCCATTGCTGAAACTGCAGAAGCAGTTATAGGCAGAAGGACGGGTACCAACAAAGAGAGATGGATAACAGACAACACCTGGAAGTTGATTGATAAAAGGAAAGTGGCCAAGATAAAATGAGAACAAAAGAGGAGGCTCCGGAGCTGGAGGATGGAAGACGAGGAGTACAGACGCTTGGACAGGGCAGTGAAGAAGAGTTGCAGGAAGGATAAAAGACAGTGGCTAGAAGAGAAAGCAAGAGAGGCACAGGAAGCAGCAGAGAACAACAACACAATGACCCTATACAAGATCGTGCGGGAGCTAACCAACTCCAGGAGCAGCTCTAGCGTGCCAATCATGAGCAAGGATGGCAGGACACTTCTAAGTGACGAGGAGCAAGAAGCAAGATGGCTGGAACACTTAAGGGAGGTTCTCTTCAATTTCGATCAAGAGACACAAGCTCAAGCTCTAAATATTACATCGAAAGAGATATCCGAGACTGAGGTTGCCAGAGCAATCAAGGGCCTTAAGAACAACAAGGCACCGGGACTCGATGAGGTAGCTGCCGAGCTGTTGAAACATGGCCAAGATGCTGTTGTGGAGAGCCTTACCCACCTGTTCAACCTGATTTGGCATGCTGAAGAGGTTCCTGCCGACTGGAGACGTGGGGTCATTGTCACGCTCCCTAAGAAGGGAAACCTCGCAGACTGCAATAACTGGCGGGGCATTACACTGCTGTCAATCCCCAGCAAGGTATTCTGCAGTGTTCTGCTACATCGCCTTAAAGATGAAGAGGACAACATCTTGAGGGAAGAGCAAGCCGGTTTCAGGAAGGGAAGGTCGAACAGATCTTTACCCTTCGAAACATCATAGAGCAGTGCCAAGAACTTCAGATACCACTCATGATCAACTATATCGATTTCAAGAAAGCCTTCGACAGCATCCACCGGGAGTCACTGTAGCAGATCATCCAGCTGTATGGTGTACCCCTCAAGTACATCAACATCTCCAGGTCATTGTACCACAGCTAAACCTGTTGTGTTAAAACCAACAGTGGCACAACTGATGATTTTGACATTGTCACTGGTCTAAGACAGGGTTGCATTCTGTCACCCCTACTCTTTATCATCATAATTGACTTTGTGATGAGGAAGTCCATCACAGGAGCAAAAGTTGGTATCAAGTGGGGAGGGAGCAGACTAGCTGACCTGGAATTTGCAGATGATTTGGCTCTGTTAAGTCACACCCGGTCCACACTCCAGGAGTTGACCAACAATCTGCATGAGCACGAAGTTAAGGTCGGTTTACGAATTAGCCAGGAAAAGACCAAGGCCATGGCCATTGGACAGCACCAACACCTTCAACCACTTACTCTACACCAACATGACATAGAGTACATTGACAGCTTCACATATCTTGGGGGTAACATCTCAAATACAGGTGGTGTGGAGAAAGACGTCAACAGTAGACTTGGTAAAGCTGCGGGAGTGTTCCAACGGCTCCGCAACATCTGGTCATCGAAAGCCATCACTATGACCACCAAGCTACGCCTCTATATGTCAGTGGTTATCCCAACAGCGATTAACGCCTATGAGACATGGATGAAGACAGCCAACATTACCAACAAGTTAGATGTCTTCCATCTGCGTTGCCTGAGATCCATCCTGAGGACCTAATGGAGAGACTACATCACCAACGAGGAGGTGATGAAGAAGGCAGGAGTGGCTGAACTGTCAGACATTGTAAGGAGAAGGAAAATGATCGGCCACGTACTCCGACTGCCGAGAGAGACCGGCAACTGTGGCCATGGACTGGATGCCAGAGGGTGGAAAGCGGAAGAGAGGTAGGCCAAAGAAGACGTGGAGACAGATTGCCAAAGAAGACCTCAGTGAGATGGGTGTCAGCTGGCTGGCATGGAGCAAGAAGGGTCGCCAGTGACCGGAACAAATGGAGGAAACTCGTCGCCCAATGTTCCAACTAGGAACGGGCGGAACTAACTAACTAACTAACAGAATGTATGTTCTTCTCTGATGTGACATTATGACGTTATATTGTGATGAGGCACAATCTCGGCACAGCTGTGTTGTGAGCAAACGTTTAATTACACTTCTGGTAAACACATCGGTCTCTAGAAATAGCGAATCATCACTCCCACTGTCAAGGAATAGAGATTCATAGCTCCCGTTGGGACATGGACAAAAATACAGCAGGGATAACCAACCAAGATAAAGAACGTTGCTAATGATAATCAGGCTAAATGTTGATTTCAAATTCATTTATGTGAAAGTCTGAAATGATTAAAAACAATTTCTGCTATGTCCTAGTAACAAAAGATGCCTTACTCTGGCTCCAGGGGGACCATCCCTACCTGGGGAACCCTGGTTTCCAGGAACACCCTAAACATGAAACAAACAAACAGAATTTTAATCATCATTGCAAAAGATTGCTGTCATTTAACAGTTTCCTAACTTTTATTGAATCTGGGCACATATTTTACATAAGAAAAATCTCAGCACACAGAGCCTTATAAAAAAAAAAAATCACAAAATATCCTGAACACCGCAATAACGCTGATCTCGTTTCAATTTACGAACAATGTAATTAGTGTGAAATGTTGGCCTTTTTAGTTGAACACAAAGCTATCATTTTGTTTTACGAGTGGCAACAGGTGGACCAATAGGTGAATTGGACCTAGTGGAGGAAATTTGAATTGTTCTGTCTGTCAGTGTTGCTAGAATGGCGACATGGAGAAAGAAAAATCATCACTGTTGGGTTTCAGTGGATTTGCTCATGAACAAAATGGAGTGCGGAATGGAATGTGTGATTGTCGGGCGATGAAACAACTCTCTGTTTTCCATCAAATGGAATCTGAGCGCCGTGATTATTACTGTATTAATATTGTTTAAATTATCAATGAGAAAAAAAAATGTCCCGTGTGGAAAGATTATTATGATTTGCAATTATTTTCTTGTGCATACTAGAAGCTTAACAGTATCAAGCAAGCAATTTATTTCCATAGTAAACATTCCATGTAAACAACACGTTTTTGTATCAATTATTTAAAAATAAAGTTCACGTTCAATAATGTCGTTCATAACTCAAATCATGTCATGGAAAATATCCAAATCTTCTGCACAAGTTGAAAATACACATCAGATGATGAAATATGACATATTCAAAATAAGATGAATGTCATTATTCTAGTTTCTAGCTGTTCATTGTGGCAGCATTTTCTTTCCTATCAAACTGGAGAAAGTAGCGATGCCGATGACAAGGTTACATTTTGGTGTCATGGTCTTGACTGAAGCCACGGATGGAGGAAGGAATGAAGATTGAGAAGAAAGAAAAAGAGAAAAGGAAAGGGGGAGAGGGAGAGAGAAAGAGAGAGAGAAATTGCTCTATTGGTGCCATATTTCCTTTCGCGCTTCAAAAATGAAGCCATCATGAAAGCACACACGCACGCACACACACACACACACACACACACACACACACACACACACACACACACACACACACACACACACACACACACACACACACACACACACGCACGCACGCACACATGAATACACATCCCTATTCTTTTATCACATTATTCCAAGGTAACATTTTAACTTTGGTAACATAGGTCGCAATAAAAGGATGAATGCCATTTATTGCTTGGAAATGTTTTTCATTCAACATTTACAGTAATTCTGACTTTACTACTGCAGTAGCACAGGTTAGTGACAGACACGGACCGTTTCAAACTTAATATACAAATTCGGGTTATGATACCACTTTTGTAAATGAATAGCGTCGTCAAACGAGGACACTGTTCAGCTTGTTGGTTGCTTTAGATGAGGTCATTATCAACAGGAAACCATTTGTTATCCAAGTACTCAAAGCAGAGATTCAAACTCAGCACTCTTGAGTTTAGTGTTGGGTAAGTGTCAGCTAGGGAGCCCACTTTCCATAAATGCTCTTTCTAAACTGAATCTTATGTCAAACAAAGATGATAAGCACCGTTTATGTGGGACTCACAGTGCTCACAGAAGCCATCCCAGATTAATATTTAATTTGCTCTGGCAAGACAGTAACAGATAATACTAACTTTAGGACTTGAATAATTACTGTACATTACTGTAATGATTCACTTATGTGAATCATTCCTACTCATCTGGGAGTTTCAATGGTAAAGTCGATTTCATCCAGCACCACTTTTTTCTGCCTCACAAGATGGATAAAATGGAATTTATTGAAGGGAACTATCACAGCACATCATGTACTGTACGAACTACCGGTATATGAACACGTTTTTTTTAAAGCGGCGAAGCCATTAAATCTTGTTTTTTTTTTTTTTTATGGACGTCTGTCTGCATGCTGCGGGGACTTCACTAATAATTCATGGGATGCACATTTATATTCATCATGCATGCATGCACATGCAAATACACAGAGAAGAATAATTTATAGACGGTCACAGCTGGGTTTCAGTTGATTTGTTCATGACCAAAATGGAGTGAGGAATGAAACACATGATTGTTGGGCAGCAGATGAAACAACTCTGTTTTTCTTACATCCAAAAGATTTAGAGCTTGATTTTCTTAACAGCCGTGAATCTGCACGGCGCAAATCAAACCTTGCGCGCAGGCAGGTTGGACCCCGTGTTGATAATTTTGCAAACAAGCACAGGTTTTTGAAGCCAAAAGAGGCCGACTCTGATTAAATGCGACACACAAATGGCGTGCTGACTATGTCGGCATGGCAAAACGCAGACATGAGTGAAGCAGGCACATTCATTCATTCATTTCCGAACCTGTTGCCAGCCAATCAATCTCAGGGGACACAGAGACGAACAACCATCCGCGCTCACACTCACACCTGGCGGCAATTGTGCATGTTCAATCAGCCTGCCATGCATGTTCTTGGAATGTGGGAGGAAAAGGGAGTACCCGGAGAAAACCCACGCAGGCCCGGGGAGAACATGCAAACTCCACACAGGGAGGCCGAAGCTGGAATTGAACCATGACCTCTGCACTGTGAGGTTGACACGCTAAGCACTGGACCACCGGGCTGCCTGAAGCAGGCACATGTGGCTCCCAAAAATCTGCGCTATAAAGTTTTCATTTGGAGACAACCCCCTTCCCCCGATTGTTGACCAGCCAGTGGAATGATTTTAAAATATATAATAATAAACATAATAATAATAGACTCAATGTATTGATTTCTACAATGATTAGCGGTTTTGATGTCCGCTGCTCTCATATCCATGAATGAAATACGTCTTGACATATTCCACACACGTATGTGGCGCTCGTTGACTGTTCCGTCTGTGCTCCAATCAAATTGACTGATATTTCATTAAGCCAAACTTTCGACTTTCTGCCATTGCTGCGGCGGCTCGCCCAGCTTGGCAGAGACCAGTCTGACAAAACAGGCATTGTACTGGCTCAAAAACCAGAATTTGCCAGCATTTGCACCCCACTGCAGATGCGCTCTCTGTCAAAAGGCCACGATGTTTTCGAATGATGCAGAACATCTCTTACCATTGGGCCGGCTGGGCCAATCTCTCCCGTTTCTCCCTTCTCCCCAGCAGCCCCCTGCAATACAAACAGTGTTCCACATGTCCTTGTGTCTAGAGTGATAGCGGTCATCGCGATCGATGTGGGACCAAAGAAACCAACATCAGTTTTCTTCATAAAGTTTTCCCTTAACGCAAGTGAGTTTTGGACTCATGCCTACAAATGTCTGGCAGGATCTCCTTTGACAGTTTATGCTGGCAGGTGCTTGAAAACAGGCACAATGTGATCTTTCGCCCAGTTTGCAAACTTTTTTTGTTGTTGTGTCATTTCACATGCATTTATAATCAATAATACAATCTTAAACATGTAATGTGGGATTTATCTAATATCGGACAAGCATATAATTTTTGGTAAGTACCAAGCACATCAACCAACTCTTACTTGAGGCCCTTGAATGGAGAGGCCACTGGGTCCCTGAGGACCTGGTGGTCCTGGTGGTCCAGCAGAGCCAGCTTCTCCTACAGGCCCTTGAAGACCCTACAAAGAGAAACCAAGAGTGTTTGCTATATTTCATGACCCACACTTTTACTCTGCAGCTAAAATAAGAAGCACATTTGGGTAATTTAGATTTTTATTTTATTTTTTTTGGCTGAGTGGCAGCACGGCAGTAGACTGGCTAGCACGTGAGCCTCATGCTGCAGATTGGAATCCGGCCCGGGTCTTCGTGTGTGGAGTTTGCATGTTCTCTCCATGCCTGTGTGGGCTTTCTCTGGGTACTCCGGTTTCTTTCCACATTCCAAAATCATGCATGGTTGATTGACGGCTCTAAATTGTCCATTGATGTGAATGTGAGTGTGAATGGTTGTTTGTCTTTGTGTGTCATGCGATTGGCTGGCAACCAGTTCATGGTGTCCCCTGCCTGCTGCCAGAAGACAGCTGGGATATTCCTAACGCGACCCTCGTGAGGATAAGCGGATCATATGATAAATAAAAAGAACAACAATGTAAACTAAAATCAAATCTAATCTGTCATTTTTATCACCATCAACCCAGTCCATGGGAATGTGCTGGTGGTGGGATGAAGTTAACAGAACAGTCGACCTCTTAAAATACCTTGGCGGAGGCTGCAGTGGTTAGAATGTTATGAAGCAATTGTGATCTTGCAGGCGAGTATGTGTGCGGCATATGAATGTGCCAGTAGCACCGTGAAATTCACACATAACGCATATTATCAGCATGGAAGAAGAAGAAATGTCCTTTATTCCGCCTCGGGTGCATTCTTGGGAATTTTGAGAAAGATTCTTGGGTGGGCCATCTTATGTTCATCGCTTTTTCACTCAGTCCAATAGCAATATTTTGTCATTGACTTACCGAAAGGCCACCCTGCTTGACTGAGCACAAGTGGTAGGACGAACCATACCCAAAACGTGTTTTCATGTCAGACTAAAGGGCCACGATATGGATGGGGTCACGGAACAGCCAAAGTCTTTCCACAGCTGGATTCTTAGTTACACTGCACCATAGTGTAAATACTGTGTACACAATATAGGACCAACTGTAACAGTGTCATTGGGTTTGTAACTTCCATGCTCATTAGGTAACACCCAGGCTCAATAGTTTCTTACCCATGTACATTTTATTATTATAGTATTATTATTTTTTTGGTAACTATTATTATTATATGCGTGTTTATTATTTTACTTTATGTTAACTGTTTTGTAAAGCGCTTTGTTACAGCTGCCGCTGTTGTGAAAGCGCTATATAAATCAGCATGTATTGTATTGTATTGTATGGGATCCTTTAGATCGGTAACGTACCATTTTTGCCGTCACGTGTGGCTGGAAATGTTACTGATATGCTGTGTGTGACAGCAAAGTCCGTCACACACCGTACAAATCAGCTGAAAAATGACAGTTGGCAAATCAAACACGCACATTCTGCAGTTTGATGTCTAGGCACCCTGCGACGTTACATGGCGAGCCTCTATAGACTTTTGAGGCTGAATGTACAGCATATTGTACTTTATCACTTTGATTAAACCACTAAAGGACAGAAAAACAGTTAAGGAAGACGAGGCTTACGACAGAGAGAGGACGTTCATGTGAATAAAAGCTAAGCGCTGACTGCCAGAATGAAAATGTACAGTAATCAATTCTGTATGACTACCGGTACTTGCTTTATGGGGTGGTGTCTAGGTTGAAATAGTGCGTGTCCACAAGGTAAGAGTTGCAATGAGTGTTTGATGGATTAAATTCAGATTCTTGTAGCTCCTGAAATATGGCATTTACTTGATTGCTCTGTGAAGAAGTGTGTGAGGATTCGTGTTTGGTGATGTGTTATTTATTGTCTATCAGCTCGGTGAACTTGGTTCACAATCTGGGCTCTGCTTCCATTCGTAGAAGCAGGAAGCCAAATAACACTTGTTGCTGAGTGAGGCAGAATAGGATCCAGACCATGGGCTGCCTTTCTCACAAAAACCGGGCTAGCCATTAGTCGCGCGCATAAGAAAGATCCACCTCTAAAATGAGCCAATTTCAACACTGAAATTGGCTCAATTTCATTAAATCCGGCTATAATTCTTGATATTTGGGGGAATTTTGACAAACCCAGGAACTGTTTTTAATTGTAAAGCAAATGCACACAATCTTCTTATCTTAGCTAGAGTGAAACAAAACTCAGTTTGAAAGTGAGACGTCTGCTTTCTGTCTTTTCTGAAGTGACAATTATTGCCGTGCTTCAAAAACAAAAAAGGGGATGTTCTTCTTGAGCATTTCACATCCCTCCTTTGACCACATCAACAGGCAGTAGATGGGGGCTGTTCTATCCTTGGAGAGCAAGTTTGGAACAAACATATGGAGAATGTATAGTCAGCAAGTATGTGACAACACTGCTGAGAGATGTTGTGGGTGTTTTTATTGATCCTCACTTAGGTGTTACTTATGGGAGGGCTTTGTCATCCCCCTCTAGCATTGTACGTCCACGTATTGTCTTCGACTCATTAAAAAGTCACCGAGCCACTTCCTTCATTTTTTAGCACATTTAATAAGCTACCAGTCAACCCTTCGGCGTAAAGGAGTTTACAAATTGCATTCCCTAATGATGCAGCATACGATGTCTATTCAACAAATTAGTTCTCAAATGGTAATAAGAATTCATTACGGTTAGTGTTTTACTTGTTCTTTTTTTCAGGGTGAAGACAGATTATCACAGCACACGAGCTACGACTCTTTTCTTCGATGCCAGTATAAGGCCGGTGAAATGAAATCGGTGTTTTTGCGACATCGGTTATTAAATCTATCCGTTTGAAAATGATATTGGAATTTTTTTGAAATAAAAATTGTATTTGTCAACATGAAACCAACCTAATTTGATTCATCCTAAAACGTGGAGTTACTCAGATGGTCATTTTTCAAATGATGTAATTTTTTGGTGCGGACGCCGTGTGCACACACAAAAAAGATGGTAACAGCTTCATTTGTTTGTCTGGTGAAGCAAAGCATTAAAGGCGTCTCGCACGGCACCGAAAACATATTGGACTTTTACTCACCGTCACTCCAGGTTCTCCCCTGTCTCCTCGTGTTCCTCGTATCCCTGGACCACCCTGAAACACACCACAGCATAACATATAGTATCATGATTCCCCTAAGAAAGGCCACATTGCATTTGTACAATGGACAGCTGCGCCAAGGCATTTGTTGATGAGGTAACATCCCAAAAGATTCAAAAGTGTGAAAAAAGTAAATGTAAAACACAAGGCAAAGATTAATTCCTACAATGATCCGGTTTCAACTATGCTTCCTCAATAACTCAGCAAAAATGTCACTTTAATGCTCTTAGTATTGAGTGGTATCCACAAGGAAAGTCTCAGTCCAGCAAACTTTCGGCAGACTGTAGTTTCAACTTGTCCCTGAAGCTATAAATTATTCTACTTGGAAGAAATTACTTCCTCTTGTAAAAACTCCTTCCAACTGTAGATTCATATTTGCTTTGATAGACGAATAGTGTCTATTTACTGAACAAAATAATCCACAAATACTCAATTGATTTGGAAGGACTCTGGGTGACAAAATGAATTATTTTTTGGATTGCTCATGGGTCTTGAATCATCAAAATCTGAAAACAGTACTACTGCAGTACTAATAAGGTAAGCATTGGTCACTTTTTAAACCTTGGCTTTTTGGAAGGTTCTGGTCAGGATAAAGACGTTCCCAAACAAATTAACTTGGCTGCTTTGTTTGATCCCCTATCGATTTGGAATGCACTTGACAGCCTACATTATGTAATTTCATGTGGACTGATCTCTCGGCTGCGAAACGCTCCAGTGAGAGTTGGAGGGCCCTGTTTGAGAGCCCCACACTCTCGCAGCCGAGTGTGAAGCGGTTGGGATGAAGATCAGCACCTCCAAATCTGAAACCATGGTCCTCAGTCGAAAAAGGGTGGAGTGCCCCCTGCGGGTCGGGGCGGAGATCTTGCCCCAAATGGAGGAGTTCAAGTATCTTGGGGTCTTGTTCACGAGTGGGGGCAGAAGGGAGCGGGAGATCGACAGGAGGATTGGTGCAGCGTCTGTTGTGATGCGGACGTTGTATCGGTCTGTCGTGGTGAAGAAAGAGCTGAGCAAAAGGGCGAAGCTCTCAATTTACCGGTCGATCTACGTTCCAACTCTCATCTATGGTCACGAGCTATGGGTCGTGACCGAAAGAACGAGATCCCGGTTACAAGCGGCCAAAATGAGTTTTCTCCGCAGGGTGTCCGGGCTCTCCCTTAGAGATAAGGTGAGAAGCTCGGTCATCCGGGAGGGGCTCAGAGTCGAGCCGCTTCTCCTCCATATCGAGAGGAGCCAGATGAGGTGGCTTGGGCATCTGATTCGGATGCCTCCTGAGCGCCTCCCCGGTGAGGTGTTCCGGTCATGCCCCACCGGGAGGAGACCCAGAGGAAGACCCAGGACACGCTGGAGAGACTATGTCACCCAGCTTGCCTGGGAACGACTCGGGATCCCCCGGGGAGACCTGGACAAAGTAGCTAGGGAGAGGGAAGTCTGGGCTTCCCTGCTAAAGCTGTTGCCCCCGCGACCCGGCCCCGGATAAGCGGTAGATGATAGATGGATGGATGGATGTGGACTGATGATGTAAAACGTCCTGAGCAAGAACACATCACCACTGTGAAGTGGGTACTTCCAGATCGTGTCCGTGTGTGACCCCACACAACCAGCCCTCCCCATCCTATAGTCGTCTAGCAGTCAAATAGATTTTTAAAATAGAATAAAAAATGATAATAATAATCAATATGTGTTCAAATCACAAATTGAGTTCGACAATGAATAAGGGTTTGTTGCATGCTGTTGTCATATTTATGAATGAAATGATGTACAGGACACCACACAACAGAACGAGGAATCCAACTGCTTGCAGCTCGATCAAATTCTTCAAATTTGCATAACACTACCTGCGCCACAACTTAGACCAGCTTTTAGCTGGTCTAAAGTTTCGTCTACTTCCAGCCACCAAACTGTCAGGTGCGCGGGGGCGTTTATAGAAAACACCCTTGGTCAGGCATGAAGCCCAGCATAGCGCAGCACAGTCTGCCAAATTCCCAAACTAGGTTTGCACTGGCACAAACATTAAGATGCACCACTTTTTTACGCTGGAGCGCACATGCGCTAGCTACACAAATAGAGCCCAGTTATGGGCTGAAATATGTGCCACCAGTAACTAAATCTGAATAATTTATATTTGAATTACAATAGCGAAACTTGAATAAGTGCATTAAAAAAACTGAATCTGAATTAGGTAGATAGGTTTTGCATTGTTTCATCTGAATCTTTACTTGTATTAAAAACTGAATCTGAACTGTATAATTTGAATTTACCGGTAATAATAATAATAATACATTTTATTTATAAGCGCCTTTCAAGACACCCAAGGACACTTTACAATAACAAAAAACACAAAAAAATATGAATGTCTTTGAATGCCTCGCTGAAATTTCACTTGGAAATGTGAAAAAAAGTTATTTTTCTTCTTTTTATTATCTAGTTTAAATCTAATTGAATTTACATGGAATATCACACCCTAATTTAACCACAGTTTAATTTTTGATGGTACGGCGTGTCACCCTGACCAAACTGATATTTTTGGCGTCCTAATTTGAAATAAATGTAACAGGAGCGTTCAAGTACCATAGTGCGTTCTAGTTACTCGCAGACTTTGTTTGCACTTGCAAACTCCAACATTGTAACCATCTCAGATAAACATTCTTCATTATCAAATGACCAATGCATTGTGTTGAAATAAGGTATGGTATGTGGTAAACACACAAACACACATTGGAGCAGAGCGAGTCGGCGACCGGTATGCTGTTGTAACACTAAAAAGATTTATAGCACCATGGCATTCACTGACGGCCACATTCACAATTACAATGTGATTTAAGTCGTCTATTCAAAGCTGTGGGGCCAAACAAACATTGTGAAAAGGAGCCATACAGCAAAAGTACAAGAGAGAGTCAGTGTTCGGATGAAGAGGACGTAAAAGCAAACAACAAGCTGCGCTGTTGTTGGTTTAAGAATAACGAAACATTGGAAATTTAGCATTTACATATATATTGGCTATGTGTCGCTGAATTGCAGTCGGGTTGCAATACAAGCTTCTTAAGTGAGACATAATTAAAGAAAATTAGAAAGACGCTGTCAAATGGACATGTGGAGTCCTCAAATGAGAAAGTGGACCTGATTTGGTTGCACAGGGATGAAAAGTGTGGTGGATCCTAATCTTCTGTGATAAATGGAATCACCGTTTAATTACTCTCTCAAACTAGGGAGTGCCGATGGCGGAGACAGACAAAATGATTGAGAGTTTAGAGTCGTAAACGAAGAGCAGAAAACACAGGCCATATGGAGAATGGAAAGACTGAGCGAGGAGACAGCGATGGACTCATTGAAAAATGACAAAGACGGCAAGAAGTTTGTACAAGTGTTACTTGGAACGTGTGGTCTTTGCTGTCTCTGAAAAACACCTAGACCATCGCATGTTCTGGAAACATTTCTCAAAAGTGATATTAATTCATATAATGTTTGAATAGAAATCAATAATAATAATAATAATAATACATATTATTTCTAAGCGCCTTTCAAGACACCCAAGGACACTTTACAATAACAAAAACACTAAACAATATGGGTTGAGCAACCAAAAAGCGCCATCGTTCACTCAACCCGAAGGTCATTTACCTTCCCCAATGTTCAGAAACCAAATCATTAAAAGGAGATTCCTTAGTGTTGGGTCAAACTAAACTAACCTAACTTCTTGATTTTACTGGCAAAGAATGAAGGCACAGAGGAAAAAAAATAACTTATAAATTAGGGGCAAAGAGAAATAGAATGAACAAATACAAGTTGACTAACAAGACATTCGTAGTCAAATTTAATTCTGAAGCAGAGAAACAAAAGGGACTCACAGGAGCTCCGGTAGGTCCTGGGGGTCCCTTGCTATCTTGAGAACAGGTGCAGGCGTGAGGCATTGAGGGGCACTCCTCTTCAACTCGCTACAACATGAACGCACCAAAAACCAGATTAGGATGATGTGTGTAGCCCACGCAATTCTTCATTCTCATCAATCTTTCATGATAAACAGTATGCTTATCAGTATTGAAAACCCATCTCATCTCATTATTTGGCCATGTGAAAGTCGCATGCCAAATAATTTCCAAATTTATTATTTATCTTTATTTGAAAAGAACACATTTCTCAAAGTCAAATTTTGCAGATTACCATGGCCTGGATGAATGAGAATATATGCAAAGAAAGGAGAGAAAAAAACGTTTAGCAAGTGCATTGGTAACTTTCTACTGCTATTGAGTCAGTACTTTTACACTCACTTGGGGGAAAAAAAAAACCTTCACCACATGCATATAATGCAATGTAATGGATAATAATTTACTCAAAGCCCTCATTCTATTGGGGATTTTCCAATGTATACCCCTCTCACTCTCTCTCTCTCTCTCTCTCTCTCTCTCTCTCTCTCTCTCTCTCTCTCTCTCTCTCTCTCTCTCGCGGGTGTACACGAGAACATAATGGGAATGGGAACATCATCCTCTTGATGCCCATTGCCTGTAATTTGATTTTGTAAATGAAATTAGGTGTGGTTAAACGGCGGTACTGCTTTGCCAGTGGCCATCCCCATTCAAAAGCATTCCAAGTCATTTGGATATCATCTTTGTTTGGTCGTTTTGGTTTTATCATCACTCAGTTTGATCACAAGCACAATTACGGCTCTGATTATCTCAGGCTGTGATATCCGCAAAATGACTGCACATTCAGAGATGACAAGTGTGTGTGTATGTGAGTGTGTGAGTGTGTGTATGTTCTTACCAAAGCTGGCAGTTCACAACACTTATCCCTGCTTGCCCACGACGTACTGCAGATGATATCAAACATCTGGAGCTGAAACTGCAAAGACACCCACGAAACATTAAACAAAGTGTGGTTAGGCTTTTGTGGCCTCAGAGACGTGTGATGTCATGTGAGCATCTTAGGGTTACTGTTAAGTGGATGGGAAAAAAAATCCACTTTTCCTCCTCTTGTGACAATTGTTGTGTGGTTCGTGGCTAATAATGCACTTGTCCATCACGTCCGCTTTTTTACATGCACACACACGTCATTGCAGGATTGCTCTGTTTGATTAAGTTTATTTTTAAATATTCAAGAGTATTTTTTTCTGCATGAGTTTTATTTTAAACTCCGTCCTGTTCAAAATGTTCTTCTTACACTGTCAAAAATGTGTTCGTGATGATTTGATTACATTTTTTAGGATACAGCACAGAAAATGTACCTTTTAATTGTAAACAAATATTTGGATCTCTGTAAGGTCTGCTCAACCATCAAGTATGAAATGAAACAACCAACAAAATCTTTAGTTATATGCTTATTTCTTCTTGATGTGGATGGGTGCACATCTCCTGATCTGGAGGGAGTCTGAAACCCTCCATAAGCATTTGCAGCTGCCTCAATGGCCTCAATGCTATATAACATGCGCATGATTGGCAGACTTAAAGATATAATCAGCAGATGTTAATATGGCGGTAGAACATTCATGACTCCAAACTGACCGAAGCAGAGTTGTCCCCTCTGCCTCGAGACTGCACCATTCGACCCAGGACCTCCACGCCATCCGTGGTGATGTTCCCGGCTGCAGTGATGGCTTTTTCTCCCACAACGGCGCAGTCCAACACCACCTTCACTGCTGTCTTGCTGATGGTTACATGGAGCTAAATAGAAGCGAGCGTTAAATGCATTTGAGCATTAATTAAAACTCCTGAACATAACATTCCACACTTACAAAAGTGAACGATAAATTAAAGGATGTAACACAATAAGATTTTTTTAGTTTGTTTAAATTTGTGATGAGTGGATGAGTAAAAGGTGGATTTGATGGCAACAAGGGCTTGTGAGTCATGTTGATCTCCAAGAGATCAACCACAAGACTGCAGGTTGAAAATAAAGGACTAAATATGAATAAATAAAAGAGCAAATTAGGCTAAAACATCAAATAAACAAAAGCGAGATAAATAAAAAGGTTTGTGTTTGTGATTATTCACAGTCTCAAACATCAACAGCATCGCTTGGTGTTTATAAAGCACCTCGTTTATTTTGGTCTGTCTTATCATTTTCCAGACATGAGACAAATTGCTTTTGCTTCTTCTGCTGAGAGTGATGCATTATCAGTCATATTGCACGTATGATTTTGGGAGGAAATGGGGGAAATTTATTAACTCTGTTGGACTGTGAGAGCAAGAATCCATAACGCCGAGTTATCGGATGATTCTTATCTTGAAAGAGCACAAACACAGCAAAACAAACAGCAAAGAGTGGAAAAAAAGAAATGTAATCAGGGCAAAACGCTACAAAGTTGATTCTGATGTGCCGTTTATTGTGAATACTGATTTTCAATGTGGATCTGAATGTATTACGTTCATTTATATCCCTGAATGCTACATTCAATGTAAATGATTTTTGGTGCACACCACACAGGGAAGCAGACTGTGCAGTTTCCCATCATGTCTGTCTTTGTTTTTGTTTCATCTCCAGCTGGAATGAAGGGTGTTCCCCTCCAGCAGGCGCACCCGTTCCTTAATTGTTCCCAAACCTTGTCCAGTATTAAAGGAACTGCTAAATTGCCTACTCTCTGTTGGATTATTGACCTTGCTTACTGTTTATGTTCAAGTGTTTTCTCAACCGCTCGTTCATAGTTGTTTTGTAAGTATTGGTGTGAGTTAGTCTTTGTGATCTTGTTTTTCATGTAAATTCGACTCTTGCCATTTCCTCTTTGGTTCTGCCTTTTCCTGGCTCCTTGTGACAAGCAATTTTTGTTTGTACTTTGTCGGAGCCTGCATTTCTGGGTTACAGTTTATCTGAGCCTGCATTTTTAGGTTCCTAAAACATTATTTGGTTCAATTTTGAACATTACAGGTCCACAGGAGGACTCAAACTGTAACTGCAGAGCCCTCCCCACAGAGAGGTCATCGGGCGTCGTGTCCGCTCACCAAGATGCTTGTCAGCACCCCCTTGGGGCAGGAATCTCTAAAAGAAAAACAAACTTTTTTTTTCTCTGTCTCTTTAATCATTTTCTTTTATCAAGAAGGTATTTTTGCCAAGAACTAAACTGAGGCTCAGAGGGGATCGAGTCTTTTCTGTTGCTGGTCCCTCTCTCTGGAATGAACTCCCACTGAACATTCGGCAAGCCTCCTCGCTGCCCATCTTTAAAGCCCTCCTCAAAACTCACTTGTATTCTTTGGCGTTCTACTCAGCATGACTTGTTCTTGATTTTACTGCTTGGTGCTTTCTACCGCCTTTATTACCGATTTGTCTTACTGTTTATTGTGTATGTTAAATCGCTCCATGTACAGCACTGTCTATGCAGTGATGGCTGTTTGAAAGTGCTCTATAAATACTGTTGATTTGACTTGACTTGACTTGGGAAATATGAATGCTTGTTTAACAGTGCTATATTTAAAATATGAATGTATGGTGTGAGTTTGTCTGATCTTATCTCACCCAATCTTGCCAATATTTTCAGAGGTTGAAGTGAAGATTAGTAGAGACATAAATAAATGCTGGTGATGATGGACTGTGGTTTGTGGACATCAGGCGACATTAAGTACGTGTTTAAGACCTCTAGCGCATTTACAGGATGGCAAGTGAGGAGGGACACAATACATCGGGGACAGCCAATGAACCCTTTTCATAAAAGACATCCAAAATGAGGATCAATTTTCTTTTCCTCTCTCAAATTTTTGTGTTGCAGACACCACCTTGAGCAGCGTGGCCCAATATGTCAGCAGGTCGCCATATTGGATGTGACCATCATATTCACCATAAATAATAGTCAAATTGAGTTAGAATGACATCATGCAAGCAAAAGCAATGGTTTGGAATTAATAATGGCTTGTGATACATCTCCAAGGAGCAAGTGACCAAAGCATGTTGACAAATCGCTTCACTTTGCCACATCCAATACAGCTACGGCAACTCAAAGTGCTTGCCTCTCAAGAATATAGACTGGGAGTGGCGGTGCTCTGCGAATATAGTAGAGTCGCATCAAAAAATATGGAGCAAAGTCACTTCTGTCTGTAGGATATTTCAATAACATTAACTGACCACAGCCCCCCATGCATTTCATGGCTAAGGTCTGAGCTAACCACCACCCCATAAAATGTGGAAGAACAAAATAAATTAGACACCAAAAGAGTCTCTGATAAAAACAAATTCTTTTTAGCGTGCAATAACTCAATGTGCCTTATGTAAAATAGTCTCCTTGGCTATTTTGCACCTGGTCTTCATCCATAAAGCCGTGATGTCAAATGATAAGTTAAATGATTGGAAATGTTCCTCTTTTAGAGAATTGATGGTTTAAGATTAAGGTTATAGGGTTTAGCAATATATAAGGTGCAGGTGAAGTGCTGTCATGTCTTGGCTATAAACGCTTCACTTGGCGGGAAGAAAATGTCACTTCACTTGTAGTTCTTTGCTCCTGTCAAAATCCGCCCACGTCACTCATTGCCTCAAGGTGAAAAATGGATTTAGCCACATGCTAATCTTTCAAACAAGTCACTGCACAAACGTGGGCATCCAGTTGAATTTAAGGTCTAACATGCTGTATAATTTAACTGACTATATGGAGGTTGAAATATGGAAGACTGAAATAACACAAACTAAGGCAGATTCATCGATCAGAACTATGTGTAAGAAAATCACATGCTTATTTTTCAATATTTTCTATTTTGGAGGAAATATCAGGCTGATTAACGTCCCTTTCGCAATGCACAGAAGCGAATAGTCCTCCCAGCTATTTTTTTGTATGGTCATTAATGGTAAGATAAATTATATGCTGACTAATATTCGCTAAATGAAGAGCCCCACAAAGGCAAATATAATAACTGCAGCTCCTTGATCTTTTTTTTTTTTGGTAGCAAGGCAATACGTTTGGGTTGTAAAAATCGGTGGGTAACATGAAGGGAATACTACACTACAAGCTAAAAATTAATGATACCTATTAAATTTAGCATCCATATTGCATGTGTAACTTTGCATATATAGTTGCATAATAGATAGTCGTTTAGTGGTTCTTCATACGGGGTTCTGTCGGGTCTCTTTGAATAAGTGAGGAGTGGGAACTTTGAACTGCTCCAAGAGTAAAGTGCCCAAAGACCATTTCTGTTGTGATTTGGCGACTAAATCCTCTCAATTTACATCACGGGTTTGGGTGAGAAAACTGTTATTAAACGTGCATGTACAAAATCATTTTTTGCTGGTTATATCTTGGGTGTAAAAAAATAATAATAATGGAAGAACCCATCCACACCTTTTCTTTTGCAAGATTGTTAGCCTTGTTTCTATTTTTCATCTCTAAATGTTTCTCATCACAGCAGATTTGAATAGATGTTAAAAAAAAACATTACTTCGCCAAGAAAGTACTTGTTAAAACAACTACTTGACCTCATGATGAGACACTTCGAAATATCAAAAGGCTTGTATGAATGAAAGTATTTTCCTTTTTAATGGACACTTATCAGAAAAAATACACCAATATCTTACTTTAAGTAGAAACTCTAACCTTGTGAAAACTTCCATGGAAGACTTTTTTTATTTGAGTTCCTTCAAAGGTGACGCTCTGAAAGTCTCCTTTGTAGTCGTAGGTGAAGAATGTCAAACTCTTCCTCGAGTCTGTGGGAGATTAGCAGAGATGAACATGATGACATATTTTACAGATAATATAATGTATAATCTTAGAGGCGCGTGCTATTGAATGTATGAAAATATTGGTTTTTGCAAAAACAACCTGTTTAGTTTTAATTACCAACGTCAGAGAGGTATTCAATTAACAATATGTTCATTAATGATGGTATGATTGGCATTTGCGTAGACTTTTTTTTTGTTAACCTACCCTCAATTTTGTTTGCTGAGAAAAAAAAGGTGGCATATTGTTATCAAGGAATTATGTTGACGTAAACACTTCATTTAGTTCGGCTATAGCCTTGTCTAATAGAAAAAAACATGTTTTGACACTATATTGTGGCATCTATAAGGGAAAAAACAACCTTACGGGTTTTTGTTGTTGTTTTTTTTAGCTGGAACAGTTAAACTCCACAAGTAGTTTGCGGCAAGGTTTGGATTGTGGGAGAATAGTGTAGAAATTGATAAGTGGTGTAAAACTGCACTGCAATATACTGAGAGCCAATTCTAATACAGTAGTTGGCTTTTCTTCTTTTATCTAAAATGATTATCTTTTATCAAATGTGACCAAAGTGTCTTGACAATTATTTGGTGCGCACACGCTGCAGCTTCGCTGGGACACCAAGCAGCCTTGGTTTCCTTGGACAGATTACCGCCGGTTAGCAACAAAACTCGAAATGAAGGAATTGGATAACTCTCAAAAAGGGCAAACGTCCTGTATGTATCGTGATGTCCGACGCGGCCCATTCACAGCAATTTTGACTTCCAACGCGCATTGCCACCATCCTCATTAGTAGAACGGATCTCACGAGGTCTGACTCCAAAATAAGTGCACTATATGTACAATGCTGCATATTGTATTGCTCTCTGAAAAAAGTCTGTAAATAACTTTGATATCCATCCTCATTAACAAAGCGAGAGTTCTCTCCTCTCCCCAGACGGTCTCATGACTCACTGTCGGCATTAAAATTTATTTTTTTGTTTTGTTTTTTTGCTTAGCACAGTAAATTTAAAATTTAAAAATACATTTGTCTTTATTTTTGGGAAGTTGCTGTACGTCCCCTGAAGTCCCGATGGAAAGGAAGCCTAACACTTAGAAAGGACTGCTTTGGGGTAGATACGATTAAAAAAAAACTTCAAACATAAACATTTTGCAGACCGTGCCTCTTGTCATGAAATGATCAAAATGTAACTCCAAGTACAAATTGTCTGTGTCAAGTGATAAGTTGCATCACATCTATGTTCAAATCATACAAATGTCTCCATCCTGAGTTTTTAAAAATGCAGCATCATGGAAAATTTATCTTGAGGTGCTGGGACTGGAGAAGACACCTCAAATCCGCAGATTAAGACAACGACAAGATAAAGAAGCAACACAAGTTAAAATAAACCCACTGTCCAAGATGAGTCCCACCAATGGCTTGGTGTCCTTATCGAGGATTTCCCACAATGCAAAGGGCTCATGTGGAGTCTCGGGGAGCAGGCGGATCATCATAGAGATGGTGTAGTCAGATGGTAAACCTTCAGGATGAAGGTACCTGGCACACACATGCAGAAACGGGCAGATGCACGCACACACATACACGCAAACGCGCACACACACACACACACACACGCAAACGTACGCGCACACGCACACGCGCACACACACACACACACACACACACACGCACACGCACACGCACACACACACACACACACACACACACACACACACACACACACACACACACACACGCACACACACACACACAAAATAAGTTAACTGTGCCCTAAAGGCATGTACTCACTAGATGCCTTTTCCAAGTCTCTTTGCTGCTTGGCTGAGAGCTTTTACGGAGCGTTTGGCTGCCTCGAACTGTCTCAGAGTGCCATCTTTTTTTTATCAAAGAATCAAAAATTTGGGAGGAGGGGGGGAGCTGCCTCTGAGCACTCGTAGTTCAAAAGATTTCAGCTTCTGCTTTTCAGCACCCTTGTCAATGTCACGTTTGAAAAACTGAACGTTCCTAGTTAAGGAGGCTAAATTTAAAGCTGGCTGACAAAAAGCCCCGACACCACCACAGACGAAATAGCATTTACAGCAGCACGCTGGATGACAATTGAAGTTTCCCGCTCCATTTTAAGTGCATTTAGTTTTAAGTATATACAGTCAAACCTCATTACAACGTACCCATGTCTACAGCATTTTCAAATTTATTTCCCATGAGCTGACCCATCCTCACTCACTTCGTGGGTTGTGACACCAGAGCGTCACGGTGTAGCCTATAACATGGGAAGCTGTTGAATGAGCCTGGCTCCAGAGACACTCCAGATATGGTGCTGTATTCCTTCTCCACCAAACCAAACTTCTCCATCATTCGAAAACCTGAAGGAGACAAGTCCTCGTCACCCTGTCCTGCCCCGTGGCTAAGGCGATGTTAGGTGGCATTACCTGTCAATTTCACTCCTTACCTGCCATGCTGTTTCCACTCATCAGAATAGACGGACAAGCTGGATGTCACAAACGTGTGAGTTAGTGAGAGCCATTTTCTTGCGCGTGTCATGTTGTCAATGTGGGGTTACTCACTGGCAGTGGCTGCCTCGCAGACAAAAGTAATGAGCTGCTCTTCGATTTTCTTAACAGCATCCAAATCATCCACGAAGAAGACATGTCTGTCACTAGGCTTACTGGCGATGTTGACTAGTTCCCCATAATCTGCATCCGCAAAGCCAATGGCAAAAATGATGTATCCTGGGGGATGGAATCAAATGAGATTGACATTCAATAAGTAGGACGTTAACGACTTTCTCACCAGGTTGAAGATTCTGCTTGTGGATAGTAAAAACTTGAAACACAAATTCAATGTCAATAAAACTGCATATCGCAACAATTGTCCATATCATTTGGATTCTGAAGTGTTGGAACTACACAAAATATATACACAAGCCTCCCCCATCAGCAGCTCAAAACGTAAGAAAAACAAGCAAACACAATTACATTTTGGCATAGGATAAAATCTATGAGCGCACAGTATCACTAGTTGTCAGATTTCTTCTGGTAAATCAGCCCATTAAATATTGTTGGTGTTGACTTGGACTGAGCATAGGGCATATTGATATTTGTATCTTTAATCTTCTCTAATGACATAGATATCTTCATGTATTGATTATCGCATTATTGCTATATCATGATTGTTACTGTGAGCAAAATATTGCAATGCTAGTGTATTCCCACCCCTGGTTATCCATCCATTCATTTTCTGATTGGTTTATTTGCACACGGGGGTGTTGGAGCCGATCCCAGTTGTCTTCGAGCAGTAGACGGGTGACACTCTGAACAGGTTGCCAGCCAATTCCAGGCCACACAGAGACAATCAACCATCCGCGCTCACACTCAGACCTAGGGACAACTTAGAGCGTTTAATCAGCCTGTCAAGCATGTTTTTGGAATGTGGGAGGAAACCGGAGTACCCGGAGAAAACCCATGCAGGCACAACACAGGAAGGCCGGAGCCGATATCGAACCCCGAACCTCTACACTGTGAGGCCGACACACTACCCCTAGTTATTTTTTGTATTTTATGTGGAACAGATTACAAACCGTCCATCTGCATCTCCTTGGATACTTTATTGACATCATCCTGCGAACGGCCATCAGTGAGGACAACCAGGACTTTGGGTACCCCCCTCCTGGCTCCCGCATCAGAGGTGAAAATGGACTCCTTCACATGTTTAATGGCTCGACCTGATGAAAGAAACCAATCTGAATTGAGAGTAATCATCACAATAGCAAAAATGTCCATTGAAGCATCTTCATGCATCTTCATTTGCCGGCCTTGCATGAGTAGCTCAGGAGCGCCCATTTTGCCCGTCAGCAGGTGTTAATACAGTAACTGCTAATAATTATACAGTATACGATAATATTATAGAACCTGAGTGATTCTACAATAAAGCAAAATGTCTGTCCTTTCTTCTATCGCCCTGGCATTTTAATATAGTCATATGTTTTTAAAAAACCCAAACATTTTCTTTCTTCGTTCTATCCGCTCGAATAAAATATGGTATGAAGGCTAAAAAAACAGATGCATGTCAATAAAAGACCTGCCAAACTCTGCTGGCAGCTAAGGTAACGGCATCATGTCCATTAGCATTTCCAAAAAGTGAATTTAAATGAGCTCCTAATGTTTCCAGATAAGAATAACCAGATGACAAAAATGTCACAAAGCTTAAAAGTTGAAGAACTTTTAAAAGTTGAGTCACAGCCAACCTTAATGGATTTAATCAGTCAATAAAATGCATACAAGCATCTTTGATAGTTTAGAGACCTTCCCATAAGACAAAACATAAAAACTTTATTCATGAGATGATGCTTAAAGGCATTTTCTCTATCATGTGGGATTAAAGCCTATAAATATTAGATTTTGTTTTTGTTACTGAACAACTCTTGTCCTGACTAAACTTTGAAAAGAGCCATTGTGAGTACAGACATCTGGAACACATACGGCCTCATGCTTATTGTCCTTCATTGTCAAACCGGTATCCTTAATGGAAAGAAAAACAGATCATTAAACTGTCCTTAGAGTGCTGATTGATCAGTTTATTATCACCACACAACATGTTGGAGATTCTCACGTACCCATTCAGATTAGTATTTATAGTTTGGGATGCTCCACTTGACCTTTTTACGATGGCATGGATGATCGCCATCATCTATTCTCAGAAGTGCTCCTGTCAATTACCATTTTGCTTTCGCGTCCTTCTTGTCTCGATTATTAATGGTGGCAGGGCAATGGAGTCAACTCCACAGTTATGATTTCCTTTTTTTTTTTTCAGGCTCCAAAAGCTTAAAAGACAACGTGTCTTTTAATATTAGCTCAAATGTACCCCTTGATGGACTATACGCATGCAGTGGTGTGAAGTTTTTCTGGTAAAATCTCATAAGGCATCTCCCTTTCCGGGACTGCCGGTGTTTTGAAATTATTCTACGTCAGAGAATTTTTATTAATTGTCAATGTTTTTTTTGTTTTTTTTAAATGATTCTTTGCATTTGTGTGGTTACGTGTATTCGTCAAGATTTCGAAGAAGAGGAGAGAGACAAAACATTGAGCAACTACTTTTAACTCTGCTTTGATGAGGAGCGGAGAAAATGGTTTGCTAACATTTGCAGGTACACATTTCTAGGTCCAGAGAGCACCAAAGTCTGCTCTCTGCATTTTCTTCCCGCTGATGTAATAATGCAACCGTCAACCCCACAAGGGCACCGTTTGTTCACACTAGAACTCCTAGAATTGTCATGTGGACTTATGACTAGGTGACATTACATCAAAAGTACGCTCCGCTACAAAGTCTAACCCGCACCAGAAGTGTTGGTGCCTTCAGACATAGAGTACAGAAGTGGTGCGTTCATACAGTCCATAAAACAAGGAAGTGCATTTTGTCACCAAATAAAGTACAGTCACACACCTCTCTCGAGAAGGAACATAATCATAAAAAGTGAAAAATATGCAAGTTTCTTTTCACTAATTAACCCCGACGCCCCCCCCCCCCTCCCCACAACACACATAATAATGAGCAGATGTTAATAATGTGCAATTACTATAATGATACCCAAAAAATATTTAGGTTACACTCACGTAAATGTACTTTTCCAAATATAAAGCTATATAATTTGGGTCAGGTTTTAAGGTTGCATAAAAAGGCTTGAAGTTGTAAATCTGAATGTCACAAATGTAAGATAACAGATTGTGTAAAATGCAATATTTCACCATACATCCTGGAGCCAATCAAAGATGTCGCAATGTTTTAATTGCCAAAAAAGTAATATAGCATAACATGTCGAAATGTTCGACCTATTTGTGAGGTCTCGATACCTTGCTGAAAGGGTTTGAGTCACACATAAAGCTTGCACTGGCACTTCCAGACATTGTTACGTGAAAATGTATTTATGAGGAGGATTTTTGCTGCTAAACTTTCCTCCTCAGAGCACGTTGGAGGATGGAAAACATCAGCCACATTCACATATATCGCCACCGCCAAAGTTTCCAAAGTCAACCTGACAGCTGTGAGTGTGGAACCGAAGCACTCCTTCAAGGTGATGATCCTTCCTTGTAGATTCTGCCTTTTCTCTACATTTCCATCACAAGCACTCACCTGGTTAATATAAGCAAGAGCATTGAGACTAATTAAAATCTACCAGCTGTCATTTCGTTTTTGGATACTAGCCGGGGAGCGCAAAATGAGCACACATTGAATCTAAATGATGTACATGTGACAAAGATGCAATCATATTGTTGAAACTTTTCTTGTGAGTTTTTTTCAGAACCACTTCTACCTTTAATGTGAACTATAACATAAACAAGTGAAGTGAAAAAAAGTGGAATCTTTGAAGGGAATGAGTGACGAAAATAATTGTCTTGTGGCCGGTGTGTATACGTCTTCTAAAAGCCAAGCATATGACAGATTTCAATTCAGATTTCAGAAATCTGACCTTTCCTTTGTTGCATCTTGCAGCAAAAGCCACTCTCCACTGAGAGGTTCCAAAGGCTCAGTCTCAGAAGGGTCTCAGTATTGAAAGTTCTAGTCAGGAGAAGAAGAACTTCAATGTCATCAGATGTACCTTGGAAAAAGACAAACTCTTGTGGAGAAAATTGGGCATGGTAGCGGCATCATAAAGAAAACCAAATCCAGTCACCAAAATTGCTGAATGAAACCAACATGAGTTTTAGGACACTCTGGCACATAGTGGCTGTATTCTCCAAGTGACAACAATCTCCAGTATTATTCAGGTTGTAGAGCTATCAGCTCAGTAGAAAATATAAAAGGCAAAGCTGACTGCTCTACTGGAAAATGTCATTACAGATGAGAGGCATTACGGGCAACCTATGAGTGGATACAAGAAGATATGAAATATCTCCAGAAGCTATAAAAGGTTGAAGGAATTGACCTTTGATTGGATTACATCAGATTTACGAGGTCTATGATCCTCTCAAGCCATCTTCAGCAGCACCATCTCCCCCACCTACAACTTCATACAAATATTTATAACAACTATTCTAACACCAATGTTTTTGTAAATAACACTTTATTCACAACTCCACGGACTTCAGCAATTAACTTGAGACTTTGGCTTCATTCAACATCATCTCCTACTTTACAATTGCCCACCACTGTGACAGTTGATGTGATCAGGGAAGAACTACAGCAAGACCAGGCTACAGGACAGATCCAAACTCATTCCAGACCAGGTATGCAATTTTTTTTAGCTTTATTTTCAATGTACTGGATGTTTCTCTGAGCAAAAATAGGACTGTGCTATGAGCTCAGCAGTCTCCCACATTGTGCTGAACAGTTTCATGGAAGAAGTGAAAAGAAAAGCAGTGGACTCCATTTGAGGAACAAAGCCAACTTCTGCTTCAGGTATGTGGATAGCACTTGGATTAAAATCGTAACCCGCTAAATTGAACTTTTCATTGAACATATTATTTAATGGACAGTTTACATGAGAGGCATAAGAGGAAGGAACCCTCAGAATTGAGGTCTACAGAAAAGTACCCACAGACCAGTACCTCCTCTTTTTCTCTCAACATCCACTTGAACTTGTTAGGGGAGACAAGTTCTACTTGTTCTACAAGATCTACTAGAGAAGAGTAGATCTCTACAACAGTTAGAAGGAGACAGATGCACAACAGGGATGCTGAAGCTACCCATGGGCATCCAAAGTGGGTCTTTTATCATGAGAATAAGGGATATGAGACTTGATCCACTAATCGAAATGTGGCGATCCCTCACCTAGTTAGTTTGGTAGAGAGGAGATCTTACCCAAACATGACATACTGATGAATATCAAACCCAGAAACATTCTGAGACAACAGCTGCTTTGTTCCCTATGGGCAAAGTAGTACCGTGCAGAGTACTATTGAGAGGTGTGCCATGACCTTCACATTGGAGAAACACAGCAGGCTCAACACAAACAAATGGCACAACGTAGAACGCCAACTCTTCAGGTCCAGAGTCTGTAGTTCATTTGCATCTCAAAAGAAGGGGCATCTCTTTAATAACAATGTGAAAATTTGGGACAGCTGGTTTGTGGGAGCTGTGACAAAATCCATCACTGTCAAACTGTCAAACTAGAAAGACCCTCTCCCAACCGAGAAGGAGGACTATGCTTGTCCTCAGGTTACGACTAGTGTATGTTTTCTTTATTTATTATTTTATCTGTGTTTTACCATTGGTCTTGGCTGTACAGTGTCCTTGAGTGAGGTGAAATGCGCTTACAAATGTAATGTATTATTATTATTATTATTATGTCCTGACATCTCTCCTCCAAGGGTTTTATGCCACCACGGAGTTAAGTGATTATGCCGGAGGGTTATTCACCTGCCACACATGGCAAAAACAAAACAACAACCTCCACGTCAGCACCCGCCAGGGACGTAAATAAGGGATTAAAGGTGAAACGTGTTCAACAACCAAGAAGAGGGTGTTCAATTTTTTGCGGATTATCATAACTTGGATGACTGGTGTATCTACAGACATGTTTGATCAAATCTACAGGACTACCCTTTTTTACTGAGATCTGTCAAAAAATGACAAATGATAGTATGGTTGGCCTATAAAGAGTAGATTTGTCAGATATCTGCCAGTGATACATGGTTTGATACTGTCCAGGGATCACACAAGGGCCAGAGTGGAATTACAGAAGCTAGCCAGGCATGAAGTGAGCATGTGAGCACAAGGAGCGTGGCAGAGGGACGGGAGGCCCAGGAACTCAGAGATGGAACCTTGGAAAATGCAAAGAGTTGGTCAGGAAAAAACATAAGAGAAAGAAGGGGACAGGAAGTTATTATCCATCAGATGTTTTTAATATATACCGGTAACTATGCCAGGGAATTGTGGTTCAGCAGCTCAAATAACCAGCGATCAACTACTCTGTGCATGTTTAGTCAACCCTGTCAGTGTAGATTGGGCTTCTTTTATGAAAGCGGTTGTCTCACCATCAGCGGGGATGTGAAAGATAAAAATACTGAAAATAATCTCTTCCTGTTTTAGCTGGCAAAGCCTCGCCGCCTCTCAAACCTTTATTCTCTTGTGCAGAAGGATATTTTTACCTCTGCCAAGGAGCTTATGATTGTTTGTTTGTTTGCTTGCCAGTTTCGAAGCAAGAATAGACATACTCGGCACTTTTTATGATTGAAAGAGTGGAACATGGACAAAGGAAGAACCCATATTTGAGGAAAACTATTGTAAATAGTTCTATTTTCTTTGTGATATAAAACTTATATTAGTACAAACCAAACAAATAAAATCATATTCTCCTTGTTAGGAGCAGCCAGGTAGCGTCCAGGCTTAGGGAAATTACTTGAGGAGACCACTGAAATCCATCCCATTAATGTAGGAACAGTTTTATTTTCCCAACAACACACTGAAAGTACTAGCATCAAGCGTGACACCTCTCAAAATGTCACCGTACGCTACCTTTGGAAATGAGTGACTACCTCAGTAGACTTATTTTAACACTCTAGCATTGACATCAACCAACCCTAGTATCCAAATTGCCAGTTGCGGGTGTACCTTGACATCTGAAGTTTGGCCTGTTTTCCTGCTGCTCCCCCACCCTTGCTTGGAGAGGGGGTTAGGTGGCAATGATTGAAATGAGGCTGGTGCTGTTAGGATTCTGCATGGACTGACAAGGACAAGATCTGAAGTGACAACTTCCCCGGAGGCATTGCTGTGGAGGGTTCCATATCAACTGAGCTGGACAGGTCCTGAGGTACAAGCACTTCATTGAAAGCGTCTTTCCTGCAGCACTACATTTCATGAACTTAGAACCCTCACATTGTTTAAACTAACATTGTACAGCACCACACATACTATGTGGTAAAAGTTGCCCACTCGGCATCCATTGCAACCTGATTATCCTGGAAGGGTGATCCCTTCATCTCTGAGAGCCCCCTTTCAAGGTTCTTTCCTGTTTGCCTGGGATGCCCTTGAAGACTTTTTTTGCGAATAAGTGCGGTGCAAATTGACTCGAAGACATTTAAGTGCAATATTAATGATGAAACTAAGCATACTGCTGCGGTGGCTTAAAATATTAAACATAGTCTTTAGAAGTAATACCTCTCCCACGGCCTTGATGAACACTCGCACCTACCTGCTGTACATGTTGGACATTGGGAGGTATTTGGAGAGCCTTGTGTGGTACCGGTTGTCAAAAGTTGGAGAACCCGCGTTTTATTGAATTTATTTGATATTATATCACCATGTAGGTTACGTTATTTTTAGTACTCTTGATAATGGGAACAACTAAATGGTCAGAAATTGCAGTGATTGATGGACACCTTGCAATAGGGGTTAAAAATGACGGCACCGCAAATACAAAAAGTGGTGGGAGTAAAAATCAAAGAGAGGAAACAATGTGAATGGAGGCAGGGAGGAGTGAACAGCAGGGTGTTGTACAAGAGGACAGAAAAAGGGGGCGCGGGATGAGATGGCGATGCAAAGCACAAGAGTATAGAAAAAAATGATGCCCTGAAGCAGACAGAAAAGCACAAGGACACGTTTCTCTGAACAGTCACTGATCCAAACCCAGACTTAAAATGCTCTCAAAAGCCGACATTCCCTATAAAGTCTCATTAAGGCATCAGTGTTACCGAGATTCGCCTTGCGCGCAGGAGCACAGCTGGACACTCTCACATGAATATTACAACAGATTCAGAAACCACCATACTTGTTCAGTATTCAGACCCTCGGAGTCAATCTCCCGGGTGTGGTGTGTGAGTGTTTTAACCAAAACATATATTTACTGAATATATATATTCAAAATGAGGCCAATTGAAAGGAAACTGTCATTTCTACTCACGATTGTACAAATATTGCTTGTAAAAATGGAGTGCAATAGGAGGAAAACAGTTTATTGTTGAATTTCAACTATTTGAGAACACAATCTGTTAAAGAGGCCCATTAATGCTCTTCTGGCGTTTTGATTAGAGTGTAGCAGCAGATGTCCGTTTGAGACGGGTTTTTTTCCCCCCCTAGCAAAGTAATGTTAGCTTAAAAGTT
The DNA here is from genome assembly GCF_025434085.1 of Hippocampus zosterae. Classification (NCBI taxonomy): domain Eukaryota; kingdom Metazoa; phylum Chordata; class Actinopteri; order Syngnathiformes; family Syngnathidae; genus Hippocampus; species Hippocampus zosterae. Next base: position 13,566,578 of record NC_067455.1, read on the forward strand.
GGGAGCGACGGTCGGTTCTTGCCCTTGGAAATGACTATTTCACCTAATACTACACATGGGGAAAGTCCATCTGCTGCTCAGCATCCCGTGGTACCGATCAAAACTCCACAACGGCTGTTGGTGGACTTCGGGTCGGCAATGCAGGCTGTTGTTTGAAAGCAAAATGTCTCTTGTCTTAGCTGAAATGTCCCCCTGTGAATCAACACCAAGTTTCTTGTAAGATGTACTGACCTGTCTTTGTATTGCCTCCCTTGTATTTGATCCTCTGAATCGTTTCCAGCAATGCTTCTTTGTTAGCATGGGAACTCAACTGGACCTCGGTCCGAGCATCGTCACTGAACTGACAAATGGCCACCTGGACACAGAAATTGATTCAAATTAGAAGAGCACCAACTACACTACATAAAATAATCAAACTATCAATTCAGTGTTATTGTTAAAAAAATAAAAATAAATTTTGATTATCATTGGTGTGATTGCGAGATCCCATTGCCCAAGATGATTCTATTATTTCCACTCACTAGCCTGTAGACCTGTACTGTAGCGCAAATATTTTTGCAACTCTCAAATTATAATGATTTTTTTACTACTTCCAAACTCCTTTTCTGTCGCGTTAGACCCACCAAAACTGTGCGCTGAAAGAGGCAACCGCCCTTTCGATCTGCACACCAAGTAGTCCTGCAACACCTCTTTTAATCACCATTTTGAAAAAAGTGGCTTTTTTTCTTTTTTTTAATCTACATATTTGACTAAAAGAGTGCAATTATGTCAAAGTTGCTGATTTGGCAAGTGCTCTGAACCCAAGAGCATGTGATTTGTCTCCTAAAATAGTCGTCTGTCGTTAACACCCAGAATAGCTTCATTTATTTAAAACTCTGCCAATGCTGACCCAACAAAGTGAGAACATTTCATTTTCTTCTGTGTATTCAAAACTGACAAAGTGTGCGAATGGTGTTTAAGTGAGACATGAGTGTTATTAAAAAAAAATAATAAAATGCTGAACTAAGCTGGTGGACTTTAAACAGGGAACTGTATAGAACATAAATTGAAATAGTTACACACTCCCAAAATCAAAGTCATTTGCAAAATCTAAAACAGCTTACCCAGAAAGGGACTACGATTACCTCCAGACTTCTAATGGTGCTGTTGTTGGCTCAAGGCGGCCGACATAAAGGAGCCAACTTTCACTTGAGATCACAGCCAACTTTCTCGCATTACAGCCAATGTTTTGCTGTCGCGAGCCCACCGCCACGGGGTTACAGGGCGCGATGAGGGTAGCAAAGTGCTTAACGGCACATAGTGTACTGCGCAAATGAAAGGAAAAGGTTCCGCAAGCACCTCCGCAGAGTGACAAATGAAGCGGCTGAGCACCGGCGACATATTGTGTAGGGTGGAGGTGTGGGGGAGGTGGGGTCTTCAACTTGGCATTATTAATGAACCTGATATCAGAGAAACACTCTGAGCTTGCGGAGATTGTAGCATTCAGTCAGGCAACGTGATTCTAAGTATTCCTCCGGGTAGATTTTATGCTAAGGATCAAGATAACTGTGTTTTCCAGTAGCCCTCTAGCCTCGAGCCACTGGTGCTGGAACCACTTGATATTTGTCGTAAAGAGTAATGCATTTGGAATGAACTTTCCAGAGTGCACTTCTCAGGGACAAAACAAAGTGGCAGCAAATAAGCAGAGATGCTTCAACGCTTTTCGCAAACAACACAAACAGGCTCTCTTGGTTTGCAGCATTCATTCATGGTAAATGCCCCTTGTTCTTCCAATTTTGTGAATTTAGGCTGTTCTGCTGCTAATTTCACATCAGAAAACTGATACCAACTCAGTTTCAAAACAAAAAGGTGTACAATTTGCTGTGCTTGTTTGTGACAGGAATTTAAGATGTGGTGAATGGTTTTTTTGTTTTGTTTTTTAACCAAGTATACCCTCATTCTAAATCGGATGTCCTCAACATTCAACATAGTTAGGATTTAAATTTGTTTTTAAAAGACAAAAAATTGAGGCAAAATGCAATTTTAGATTTTTTAATTTGGTACTTTTAAGTTAAAAGACTTCATGCCCCTTGTTTCAAAAATGGCAATGACACAAAGAGAAGAAAACAGTTTGAAGGAGCAATTGGTTAATTGCCATATTTTATTAAATCACCCAAACAAATGTGTATTATTAAAAAAAAACATAGGCAATGTGAGCACTTCTTGAGTATAAAATAATTTATGACAATGGGGACCGGATGTGGAAAAGTAAGAATTCAAAGGTGAGCACGGCAATACCGTACTGTAAAGCAGCTGATTTATTCTTAAGATGCAGCAAGCCTTCATTCATCTCACAATTGGAAGCTCCCGAGGAAACTTAGTGCACTTCCATTTACGCGAAGTTTACTGTCGGTCAATACGTTGTGCACGAGACAAGAAAAATTATTGCTGCACGTTTTGTCAACCTCAACACGTACTTTGGGCAGCAGGATCTCATGAGTGAAAATCAATGGGCCTGCAAAGTATGGCCCAGGGCAACGTACAGTATGGCCCACAACATTCCTTAACCCGGCCCACGGAGTATTTACATTATTAAGAGTTCTGTAATATTTGTTACGAAAATGTAATGTTCTATCCCGATTTTGGCTTTTTACAATCTCTTCGGTTTTTATTCATTCTACACTTTTTTTGGACTCTTCCAAACCATTCCAACTTTGAACTGTTCAGCTCATTCCAGCCGATACGTTCAATGTTATTCAGGACCATGGCACGTTATTCGATATTATTCCAAATCATTCCATAATTTTTCATTCAGTCTCTCAGGCTTCCCACACAATAGAATAACACACCATTTTACAAATGTGTTTGACTAATTTTTTTTCGACGAAGATTGTGGATCATCGGTCCATTTTTAGGTTTGTCCATGACAATTATATATGGCATATGTCAAGATGTAAAACATTCACTGCATCATCTCCAAAAAAGTCCACTGTCCACGATTTTCACCACAGACAACTATAATATCAGTCATAAGACCTAATCATACTCATGAAGGTGAAAACCGCGGTTGGACTCATATTCAGATCATAAGGCAAAATGCTAAAGAACAAATATGAGGATTCTTCTGATGTATTTCGTGATCTGCTGTTGGTGAGAGCGTGGTCGCGGAGCTCACCTGGGTGCCATCTGGGCCAATTAGATCCAGTGATCCAATGGCATTATACAAGAAATTTGTGATCTTCATGAAGTTGTCATCTCCAATTGACCAGGAGCCATCGACCAGGAATGCCAGGTCCGCCTTGGCCTCCTTGCATACTTCACAGACAAGCACATAAGGCAGAAACATACATGACACAGACAAGTATATTGGGAGACAAGGACATTACACCCACAAGTAAATGACAATGTAAACTTTTTTGGGGGGGACAAAAATTTGACATACGTGTTTTTCACAAGACAGTGATGCTATATTGGCACAAGTCCCCAACCTAAGTTAAAAAAAAGAACTAAGGTGGTTCTGAATATCTTTTGGATTACCTGCTCTGGTGCAACTTGTATAGAATAAAATTAGAGCTCAAACTGTCGCCCAAAATCCCCTTTCCATGTTGACTTTCTTTTTTATTATCGTCACCTTCTTTCCACCGGCGGGGTACATTCAGAAATTCACTCTGATTCCCCGTTACCACTCAGAGAGTGTGTGTCCGGAGCGGCGGTGTGCGCATCCCTCCAATTAATTTCAGAATGCACACTAACTGTATAACTGTAGCGGTTCATGCTTGACATGTTTCCATCTGTACTGTCTGACACACAGAGCCCCAGCACTCCTTTCTGCAGGGCACTCTGAATATCTGAACGGTACATTTGAACCACACTCTGAGTTGACGAACGGTTGGAGTGGAACAGTGCACGCTCAGAGCATCCAATCACACCCACAATTAGGGAATGGGAATATTTGAGGGTTCTTCCTCTCAAAAATTGCCAAGGAAAAGAAATGCAGTTTATACTCGGCGTGACTTATAAATGTTATTTTCTTTTTCATGATGCATTTTTTGACTGATGCGATATATAGTCCCCAAAAATACAAGAATAAATAAATAAATATTGATGATCAGGTCCAGTCTGATTCCACACCAACAATGAAGAAAAAAAAGGTCAAATTATCCATCCATCCATCCCTTTTCTGATCCGCCTTATCCTTACAAGGGTGGCTGGAGCCAAGGTCAAATTATTTGGAGACATAATAAAACATAATCCTAACAAAAATCTATTGCACTGCATTTGTAAGGAACAAATGCCATTTTAGATTTTTGCTGAATGTCAGAACTCCAATATGCTTGACAGAAATGTCAACATAAAGGTCAGGTGCTGATTTTTTTCTATTTCCAGGTTTTACATGCTCGAACCGTGATGCCTCGACAAAAAGTCACTTTTGTTGTTTCCAGAACGTGCTTCTTCATTTTTTCCAAGTTATTTTTGTCATTGTTTTCGTATTCCATTGTCCTCACCTGACTCACTTGATTTGATATGATTTTCATTGCATTTCCAATTACTAATACCGTAGTTGTGTTTTTGCTGCCTGTATTTTACCAAATACAAACACAGTATTGGGTATTTGTCTTCTGCGCCCCCCCGCCCGCCCTACACCCACCCTCCATCCCCCAGATTCAAGGCATCAGTGTGAAAAAGGTCAGAAATGTAGACTTGAATTACAACAGAAGGCTCAGCAGGCATGTCGAATCATGTCTGGAGTTTGTGTTGTGAGTCAGGCTGTTCGCTGAGCTTATCAGACAGGAAGAAGCCAACCGACGTTTGCCATGGGGGTGATGGTTGTATAGTTTAAAACTGTCTCCCTTTTTTCCTCACCTTTCAATCTTGTTTGTCCCCATTGAGGGGTATTTCAGGGGAGAAAACACACTTTCAGCTCGGAACGTATCATTTGAGTCAGTGATTTGACAATAGAAAAATCCAAAACTCACACTCTCTCTCTCTCTCTCTCTCTCTCTCTCTCTCTCTCTCTCTCTCTCTCTCTCTCTCTCTCTCTCTCTCTCTCTCTCTCTCTCTCTCTATATATATATATATATATATATATATATACACACACACACGCACACACACACACACAATAATAATGCAATTTACAGATTTTTGGGAAAAGGTTAGAAGAACAACTGGACAGAATTGTCCTTGGAAGCATTTAGCAGATATTAAAAATTGCTTTTTTGCAATTAGTATACTTCTGGCTGCACTTTGATGACTTATTGTAGCTTGAAATTTTTACCATGTGTCTTTTACATTGCTTTACTCGTTCAGGGACATTTTTCTTCAAAAGCATAACTTAAAACATCCAGCCCTTAAATGGTATCCAACACTAAGACAGCAGCAAGACCTGCATTTGGTACTAGAATTTTACAGTGAGGACATCCCTCTCTGGCGTGTTCGATTTTCATTTTCACGTTGAAGGGACTTGAACATGGGCTCACTCTTTTTAATCAAAATCCATCTGTGCGTATGTTTTTTAACCATACTTGATTGAATGTCAAAAATGTATTTTGGTCCCTTAAAAAGAGCAGAAATAATTTTAGCTCTCAGAAGAAAGTTGTTCCTTCCTATTTTTTCCCCCATAACATTCATCTCGGGGAGTTTATGTCTTAATAGGACAAATAATATTTAATCATAATTCATATGTGTAATAAACTCCATCAGCCGCTAAACTATCTTCTTAACAACTGTTGCCGTAAAGTAAGGACAACAAAGCAACTAACGGCTCTATTTTCATAGATAGCACTTGGACAAAGGTTGGTGTATCCTGATTTTTGGTCAATCAAGTCATGACTTGAGCCGGACAGGAAAACAGAGTCCATCGTGTTTAAGTGCAACAAGAGCAGCAGAACATTGTGAGAGCAGAGTGCAGACTGCACGTATGCTTGTGTTAAACTCTTTTTTTCTCACCTTCTTTGGCAGGTGGGATGGTGGGAGGGGGCTCCGTGGAAGGGGGGTCAGTCGGAGCCGGAGTTGGCGCTGGCACTGGACACACGCACACACGCAGGTCATATGCACATGTACATATACAGGACAAATTGGCAATGAGCAATAACTATGCAGCCTATCTGTGAATCTTCTGGCACCAATTGTGGAGTTTTTAGATTACCGTTTGTGTGTGCATTAAGGGTGTGGAAAATAATCGATATAAATCGATACATCGATGCGCATGTGCGCGATGCGAGTGCATCGGCTCATTCACTGGGTACGACGCGATTCACGGGTGAAATCGAGATTCATCACGATGCATTGGTTGGTATCGGTAAAATCCGATTCAAGCGCCGTTTTATTCATGTTAAACGTCACCTATCTGCCCTTTCCTAGGTGCATTGAATGCACCATCATTGTTTTGCGTTTTGTGTTGAATACGGACGGTAGCCGTGCGTCACATACAGTCCAGTACACAATAAGGGTGTGGAAAATAATCGATATTAATCGATACATCGATGCGCACGTGCGCGATGCGACTGCATCGGCTCATTCACTGGGTACGACGCGATTCACGGGTGAAATCGAGATTCATCACGATGCATTGGTGGGTATCGGTAAAATCCGATTCAAGCGCCGTTTTATTCATGTTAAACGTCACCTATTTGCCCTTTCCTAGGCGCGATGTATGCACCATCATTACTTGCGTTTTTGTGTTGCATACGGACGGAAGCCGTGAGTGTACATACAGTCCAGTACAGTACACTACTCGCGAAACACTATGGAATTTCGCGCAGGCAGCAGCGAGGAAACTACTTTATTTAAAGCACCCGCAACATTAAGATATTATGTTTGGAAACTACGGCTTCGAAAAGAAAGATGGAAAGCTTGATAAAACCTCGGTAATTTGCAAAGAATGTCGCACTACGAAGCCATACAACGGCAGCGCCACAAATATGCAGACCACTTAAAACGATGGCACCACATCACCGACAAGGTTCCCGCCCCCTCCCCGTCCAGTTCCTCGTTGGACACCGGAGAAACTCGTGGCAAACCAGGTCAGGATCAGAAAAAAATCGCCTCTTATTTTGGGGGTCCCCAAAAACTATATATGGATGACTCTTTTGGACATTTCATTTTGACACTCAATGAGAGTGGTCTGTGTACGCTACATTACACACAGCAGCTTTGAGGCTGTGACTGCCACATTGTTTCAATTGTATTTTTTTCTGTCCTATCGAGATGGATATTTCATATAAGACACTCAGTGAGTAGTCTGTTTGTGTTTACACTACAGCAACAGCTGTGAGTCTCAGGTACCAAATTGTTTACATTTTCTTTGCACAAAACCCAATTGTGAAAGGGCTTAAATAAGCTGTTTTACACGTTCTACTGTTTATAAGGAATAAAGTGGTCTACTTTTTGCAATACAATACTGAATTCCATCTTCTTTTTAACTTTTTTTCTTTGCGTATTTGCATCATGTTTAATTGCACACACAATATCACAACAAATTGCACTGTATCGTACCGGATGGCATTGATTTGAACTAAATGTGTATTGCATCGTATCACATCGTGAAGACGGTGAAACGTATCGCATCATGTCGCCAGAAAATTCCATGTATCGTTTAAGTATCGCATCGCTGGTAGTGCATCGAGATGTGTATCGAATCGTCCTCAGTGCTGAGATTCACATCCCTAGTGTGCATGTGTATTTACAGGCTATAAATGTGAGCGCAATGTTGTCGTCCTTTTGTCTCTCTCCATCTACAACGCAGCATCAAAAAAACTAAAAAGTCACAATTTCTACCATCCGTTCCCCCGCAACCTGAGGCGAGCAAAAGTATTCTCATCAATCCATTGTGTATCTGACCCCAGGCTGTTTTTCAGAGGAAAAAAAAAACAACCTGAGGGACGTGTCTGCGCCAAAATGATTAGGTGGCATGTGGGAGCAGATGTGGTCAAAAAGCTCAAAAATAACAAAATAAAAATTTTAAAAAGAAAGAAAAAAGAAAAGAAAATCTGTGCAGAATGTAAATCACACAGGACACATGAACAAGTCTTTGTAACAATTCACTGATATACTTGAAATGGCAAATAAACAGGGGCAATTCACGTCCTCATTTTTTACATGTTATTTTTCCTGTGAATTAACTTTCTGTTGTATTGGAATTTTTTCTGAGAAGTGAATTACATTGCATGGAGTTGACATTCTTCTGGTACCTGTAAACTGGGATTGCAGTGCTGGGCAATTGGAATAGATTCTACTTCAATTCCTGTGTGTATTTTCTTGCTTTGGCCCTCGGGAACAATTCCTCTATTGGATTACGGTCCAAGGGATTGGATTGGGCTGGCCACTCCATCACGCTAATCTTGTTCAACTGGAACCAAGATGCTGCTCGCTTTCTGGTGCGTTCGGAGTTGTTGTCTCCGTTGAAGCACTTGTTTCAAAAACTTTTCGTCTACAGTGTAAGACAATTTGACTTCTAGAAATTGATAGCACGAGAATCAAACACAAATCACCAGTTCACAGATGGCAAAAATCAATCCACTCCAACTCCATCCATTCATTTCCAATAGCACTTGTTCTCACTTGGCTTGCTTGGTCATCTGCAACCAAATGCATCTGATTTTGGGTGAGAGGCGTTGTACACACCGGACTGGTGACCAGCCAATTCGAAAACACGGACAGACAAATAACTGTTCTGACTCACATCCACGACGTTTGACAATTTAGTCTTCATTTCATCAAACAAGCATGTTCAGAGAATGTCGGAAGATGAAACATTGCAAGAGGTGAATGAAATTCGAGACGTGACATTATTGCCACCGAACTCGAGATCTTAAATCCCGTGGCAAGGAACTGTACAAGATTCTGAATAGCAGTGCGTAAAACACTGAAATTCAAAAATACTGTTGGTCGCACAGTTTGTTGTACTTGTCCTGGGAGGAGTAAAAAGAAACCGTGAATGTAGTATTTGGGTGGGATCTATCAAACCTAAGATGAATTATGATGGCTGGTTTTGTATCTTCCAATACCAAATCAGAAAAAAATCATGCAGCACCCATGAGTAGCAGGAACATTGTGAGCTGATCGGGGGAGGATGGATCTTTTCCACTTGTGTGAAAATTTTTGCAACATTTCATCTATTCCGCAAGCAATTTTGTAACTTCTGAAGGCAGGCGTGAAAGAACGGCATGAGTAGGCCGGCCATCTGTTCTAAAAATAACCCCCAATGATGGGGCGTTGTGAATTCCTAGGAGTGATCATTTGAAAAACACTTGCAGAAAAACACTTCTAGAAATAAATTGTTGAATAGTGATAATTCATCTGTTTCGCGCCTTGCGAAAACAATGTTGATAATGATTGTGAGAAGCCATTAGCTTGATCACTGTCTTCACGGAGATGAATATCATGAATTAATAATAGGATGGAATGAAAGGTAACGAGAGTGACTTCAATTGTTGTTGGCCTCGGGAATTTTCTGTGCTGTCCCAAATTTTAAAGGAAATGCTACACAGGATAGACAATATGTACAATTCCCACATGTTCAGAGCATGTTAAATTAAACATAAGATGGCTTTTATGCTGTTGACGGTTTGCCCACAAGTACATTGGTGAATACATTTTCTTCAGTCGTAACTTCTGCCCGCCCAAACCTCCCTGGATAGGTGCGGAAAAACAGCGGGTGGGGAATCTGTGTGTTTTCGGGTGCAAGTGTGTGAGTGTTATCGATCTTAAAACTCTGACAGTGTGCAGAGCCCTTGAGGTCCCTCGAGCCGTGTGATTCAACTGAGCTCATCAACTGGCCAATGGACTGCAACAGAGCCAGAGTCCTCACTGAGACTCGGATATAAAAAAAATATATGAATGGTTGAAGGTTGAAGAGACTGCTGCAGAGAGGCAGCTATGTAGCCCTGATTCGAAAAGGGATCAGTGGAAAAACTTAAAAATGTAATTTAGAGAAATGAAAGCAAGACAAAAAGAAAATGATAGCAAATTTTAATTAGAGATGGATTCAAGTGTCCCTAAACATACTTTTGACGCTGATTTTAAGTCAGCGTTTTTTTTCCCCTAGGACATCAGGTTTTTGTGATAAAGAACTTTCATTTTTCATTGCTTTTTTTAATCAAGAATGCTTGCCATAGAGGTGACATTCCATGTCTCAAGAGCTAACTTCTGCAGCCGAGGATCGGACCGCCAGGGTCCCCGCCTTTGGCTGCCGCCCAGCTCACATTGCACCCGACCCCTTGGCCCCTCTCATGGGTGGTGAGCCCATGGGAAGGGGGACCCACGTTGCCTCTTCGGGCTGTGCCCGGCCGGGCCCCATGGGTGTAGGCCCGGCCACCCGGCGCTTGCCAATGAGCCCCACCTCCAGGCCTGGCTCAGGAGGGGGGCCCAGGTGACCCGCGTCCGGGCAAGGGAAACCTAGATCCATTTATTGCAATCATCATTGGGGTCTTTGAGCCGTGCTTTGTCTGGCCCCTCACCAAGAACCTGTTTGCCATGGGTGACCCTGCCAGGGGCATAAAGCCCCAGACAACTTATGTCAACTTAACAGCTTCGTGGGTATGGGGTACCGAACCCCCTGATACGGGCTGTTCGGTCACTATACCACCGATGTCAGAGTTTGGTTCGCATTGCCGGGAGTAAGTCGGAATCGTTTCCAGTGGGGGTAGGACTCCGCCAAGGCTGCCCTTTGTCGCCGATTCTGTTCATAACCTTTATGGACAGAATTTCTAGGTGCAGCCGAAGCGTTGAGGGGGTCCGTTTTGGGGGCCTCAGTATTGCATCCCTGCTTTTTGCAGATGATGTGGTGCTGTTGGCTCCTTCAAACGGGGCTCTCCAACTCTCACTGGAGCGTTTCGCAGCCGAGTGTGAAGCGGTTGGGATGAAAATCAGCACCTCCAAATCTGAAACCATGGTCCTCAGTCGGAAAAGGGTGGAGTGCCCCCTCCGGGTCGGGGAGGAGATCTTACCCCAAGTGGAGGAGTTCAAGTATCTTGGGGTCTTGTTCACGAGTGGGGGTAGGAGAGAGCGGGAGATCGACAGGCGGATCGGTGCAGCGTCTGCTGTGATGCGGACGTTGTATCGGTCTGTCGTGGTGAAGAAGGAGCTGAGCCAAAGGGCGAAGCTCTCAATTTACCGGTCGATCTACGTCCCAACCCTCACCTATGGTCACGAGCTATGGGTCGTGACCGAAAGAACGAGATCCTGGATACAAGCGGCTGAAATGAGTTTTCTCCGCAGGGTGTCCGGGCTCTCCCTTAGAGATAAGGTGAGAAGCTCAGTCATCCGGGAGGGGCTCAGAGTTGAGCCGCTTCTCCTCCACATCGAGAGGAGCCAGATGAGGTGGCTTGGGCATCTGATTCGGGTGCCTCCTGAGCGCCTCCCCGGTGAGGTGTTCCGGTCATGTCCCACCGGGAGGAGACCCCGAGGAAGACCCAGGACACGCTGGAGAGACTATGTCACCCAGCTTGCCTGGGAATGACTCGGGATCCCCCGGGGAGAGCTGGAAGAAGTAGCTAGGGAGAGGGAAGTCTGAGCTTCCCTGCTAAAGCTGTTGCCCCCGCGACCCGGCCCCAGATAAGCGGTAGATGATGGATGGATGGATGGAACAATGCTTGCACAAAACAGATTTTTCCGCACGTGATCATTTAAGATGCAATTTATGATAGATTTGGAATCAGCTCAAAAAACATGAATCTCGTCAAGTTTACTTGCATCTCCGATTGAAAAAATGTCATAACATTTGTTGAGCAGTGTAATGTAAAGCACTGAGAAGCTCCCAGGTTTTATCTTTCATTTCAACTATGAGCAATTTCTGTGTGCAACGTACGTGTCATGTCAGTGACGGAGATGGGAGGTCCTTCCATTCCCTGCATCTGCGCGTGAATGCTGATCTCATATTGGCTGCTTGGAAAAAGGTCGTAGAAGCAATGTCGAGAAGCCCCGCCTCCTAGACTCACTTCCTGTCGCTGACTGTCTGCAATGAAACAACAAAAACAAGTCCATAAAGATGATGAAGAAAAGAAACTTCAATCCCATTCAATCGTCTTTTGAGAGTTTTCTTGGAGTTCGAAAAATGAAAGGCCACACAGGGTAAGTTGCTTAGGTGAAGCTGGAGAAACTTTTTCTGGACTTCACCCATTGAAACTTTTTGTGTCAAAAACACTGCATTCAACTATCATAATCCAAAAAAAGAAAGACGGACATCCCCGTAGACCAAATAAAAAACAAGAGCTGTGATGCAAACGCCTGATATGATTACAATCCATGCTATTCTACTCACACACACAGACACACACACACGCACACACACACACACACGCACACACACAAAACTTATTTTGTAGAGAATTCCACTTTTAAGTGAAGTGACCAAAACAAACAACATCAGCACAGTATTGATTCATTTGCTCCTCTATTCCCAATGTTTATGAGGCTTCAGAAAGGCCATGCAGTGACAGGGTCTCTTATTCAGAGATACTAAATGAGAATTTAGATTGGCAACAAGACTGGAGCAACTCGGAAAACACACCCATATGGATTAAGAGTTGTTTTCATTTTTGAATACCTTAGTCCCTTCTTAGACTATCAAAAAGTCCAATTGTACTCATGTTACAGATAAGCTGGAGCTGTTGAAGCATCTGCTTGACTTCTCTCTGATTAAACCAAACCGTACTTCATACAGTACATAAAAGAAACATTAAAAACAATACTTTAGCATCACAGCGAATCTCTTCAACGGCAACGTCGAACCATCTGTTGGCCGATTATATGGAAACATTCTGTTCAAGCTGTCAATAAATAAATAACTGAATACATGCATGCATACAGTACATACTGTACATAAATACTGTACATACATAAATGAATAAAGGCGCCCCCCCCTGCCCATGATTGATACCGAAACAAGACTTGGTTCAACACTGGTATAAGCAATGCATCCTAGATTGCAGGCCTACTTACTGAGTGTGGACTGGATGGAGATTCTGTAATAGTCGGCGTGCAGATGAGGCTGCCATTGCACGCACATGCTGTTGTGCTGAACCTTGTAGACTGTCAAGTCGGAGACACCCAGGACCACTGGGAACAATATGACAGACACAAAATTGATTGATTATGTGACTAATCGATGTGCATTGGACATTGGGCCATCACATATGATTCTGAAACATCGGTTTATCTGCAAAACCATCTTTAATTTGATGTGTGACTAAAGTCAAACAAATCTATTTAGAATCTTTTTGCGGGTGAATTTTTATCATGGTCGATCACCTTAATTTTGAGAGAGAGAAAGACAGAGAGCACGAATCAAGTGGTGCAGGCAAACAAAGAGGAAGTGACACTACAGTGGAGGATGGTAACTTTGAATGAACTCAATGAGTCAGTCTATAAGTTAATACTTATAATTACATGGTGAACCTTTACACATCTGGGTTTTTTTTGTTTGTTTGTGTTGTTTTAATTACAGGAAATGCGGTTGGGGACATTGGTGGCCATTTACAGTCGCAGAAATAAATTCAGTTATCGTTGATGACAAAAAACATTGAATCTTCTCTAAATGAGAAGGGTGCAGCATGATGCAAAAGATCATCAACAAATTAAATAGCAGTGTAAGCAAGGTAATCTCCAAGGAGCTCCTTCCTGCCTCACTTTTATTTCCTGTCGCAACTTATCCTCTTGTTAACAAAATTTGCTGACAGTAGGGAAATAAACTTGGCTTCAATACCACCTAGTTGATATTTAGTGCTATAAGCATATGGCAGGTGCTCCTTTTAATATGCAAGAAAATAACAGACACGCATAATCTGTGAGGCAGATGCCATGCATTTTAGACACTTGAATTTGAGGAAAAAAAATACATATCACAAAACAAAAAAAACTTTGCCATGTAAGTGATCTCATATATAAACCACAGTCAAAAGAGTGTGTTCTTTTTCACTAGGTTTTACAATTAGTCACTCCCTCTTCTCAGAGTTGAACAAGACCTTGCCCTTTGAGATCAATTATGTAAAATAAAAACGAAACAAAATCCCTCTCGCTCAGTTGGGAATAGATGCGAATATAAAGACAGAGTTAAAGAGACTAGAAAACGGAAATCTAGGACATGGCTGAGTACAAAAGGTGAGACAAACACAAAAGGCCAAAAGTATCGAAGAGAAGATTTGAGTAGCTATTGCTCAGGAGCAAAATAGAGATGGAGGACATATTGCAGGTACTCTGAATGCATGTCGGTAAAACCACTGCACACTAAGCAGATGCATCTCAATGCAAACAACATAAAACTTAATCATGAGGAGGCATTTTCATTCTCCCCAAGTGGTACCCAAGGCACCAATAATTGTTTTTCCACTTGCTCGTACGTGTGAGTTATTGGTGCAAGATGTGCGTGGTTGCTACCATGAGAGGGATGCTTCCGTGAATCACCACAAGCAGAAACTTAAAATCATGTGACAGATGATATGTATTTGATGCATCACTTTCAATTCCTTGCAATTGAACGTACCCCTCCCCACATGCTCTTTCTATAGAAATCCTCTGCTTGTGTCAGAACCACTAACAATGATTTAATGATGATGAGACCCATGAGAGCAATCTTTCTAGGGAGCACGACCATCGTCGGTCAGTCACGGATCTTTGACCAAACGCCAGATCCTTCAGTGGAAGGCCGAAGAAAGCAAGAGGGTCAAAGTTTGAAGTCATTTTGATCGCAGTGTTCCATTGTTTAGTTCTTAACACAGGCCCAGATGATCAATCGGCACTTCTACAAAGAGATCCTTCATTCAGTGCATAAGAATCGGCGAGAGTTGTGTACGAGAACCCGTGGAGGCCTCACCATGACAACGCTCATGTTCACAATGCCCTGAGCATCTGACAGTTCCTGACCATGTTGGAGCAACCTCTCTACTTATCCAATGTGGCCCTGTGTAATTTTTTTCCCTCTTTCTTAATCTCCCAAAGGGAACATTTTGTTGTTGTTTTTTTTTAAGTCTTGGTTTTATGCTTCATATGTTTCATTGTTTTGATGGCTGATGTTTTTTTTTAGAGCCACGCTGATGATTGTCTAGCAATCCTCCTAAGGTGTAACCTGTCTCTCACATCCCTCTGGTGGCGCCGCAGAGTGGGTTAGATGACATTGGTTTCAAGTAATACAAAGAAACGTAGATAAAAAGAAGCTTGTATCAGAGGTAAAAAATGTCAGTTTCATTTAATCCTGTACGCGTTGAAAATAAAAATAGCAAAATATCAGTATTTGAGAGTAAATCTCCGTTCATGCATTTCTGTTGTTACCTTGGAGTGCATGTTCAAATTGGGAACTTCAAAGAAACAGGAGGACATGCAAAAATTATTGCTCATCATCAGCGGGGATTTATTAAGGAACAGACGCACAGTGAGACATCATCGGAGCCCAACCGCATACAAAAATCCATGCGTTAATGGCAAAGCTTATATTTGGTATTCAAATTCTTTTTTTTTTGGGTGACTTCATTTACGTTGAGGTTATTATTCTACTGTATTAGTTTTCAGTACTTTCATCAGCAATTACCAGCGACTGTAAATGAAGAAAATAATAAGCTTCTTTTAATTTTCATACCTCACTGTGGTGAGAAAAAGTAGTCTGTAGGTAGAGAGAGACAAGTAGACAATTTGTGTAGTTTTGCATCTTGTCCTTCGAGGACACATTTTGTTGGTTAACAAATATGGAGCAGTGTAGTTTTCCTGGCATGATCCATGCCGACCATTTTTTTCCCCTGTAGACCTCCCTTCCTCTAAATCTGTTTATAATGGCTGAGGCATGAAGTCACGTTAGCCTTGTACAGCCACTGAAACCAAATCAATATATTAAAAGATTATTCTAGAAGATAAGCAGTTGGGAGAGTGAATGAGTGTTCTTGCCGTCTGACGCGGATATATAAATATTGTTCGGTCGCTCCGTTTCCACTGGGAGTCTTGATGGAAATCCGAGCCTTTAATATGCATGTTGTACTTCTACCTTGGCTGTTATTGCTTCCTCTCTTTCCTCACTAAGTCACACTACGCCGTCCTTGCCACAAATCTGCAAGGAAGACTTAACCTGACAGCAATGTCCCATTAAAGCTTAGGAATTCAATTCAAGATCTCATTTTAACCGCACTGCTATCATTAACCTTCTGGCCCATCAAACTAACTGCAAGATGGATTCCATTCCAATATCATGCAGCCCCCACAGTTGTTCTCCAGATTGCCAAGGGCAATTTTGGTTTTAGACGTAAACCTGATCAGATATAAAGCATCGTTAAATCAGTCTGGGTGCAAACTCACATGTCTTAGCGTTCACTAGCAATGGTTCACTTTGTCCTGAAGGGTAGGAGGCGGCCACTCGGACGCCGTACGCTGTGCCGCTCTGCAAATTCTGGAGGAGAACCGAGTTAACGTCATCGCTCACGGTTAACTCCAAAATTCTCCCTGGTACTGCGAATGACAAACACACATGCACATATTATTCTCATTATTCTGTATTCTCAGTGTGCATGTGAGTCAAAGGACCCCTGTGTTCATTTTAGGTTTGCATATTTGCTGCATGTTCCTACCATGGACTGGCTGGTAAAGGATCTTGTAACCCACAGTCGTAGACGGTGGAGGATCCCAGGTGACCCTGAAGCGGTTGTACCACTCTTCTGATGCACGAAGGTTTTCAGGAGACAAGAGAGGCACTGGACCAAAACAAAGAAACAATTGCATTTGAAATAATCATGAATACATGAGACAGTATTGACAATATATATATATATATATATATATATATATATATATATATATATATATATATACAATTGACGGAGGCCCAGAGAGGTGTGATGAAAAGGCCGATACCCGAGAGGTACATCCAGATGACTATACCTGAAGCACTCGAAACTGCCAAACAAAGGCTCCAAGCCTTGTCCAGTCGCCTAAAGCACAGCAACCTCCCTGAACAGAACCCAGTTACCATAACGGTGGCAGACATACAGGAAAGAGTCTCAGAACTGGACAGCACCAGGCCCGGACATGGTCCACACCTACTGGCTAAAGAAACTCACAGCACTCTATGAGCGCCTAGCAGTACAAATGAACCAGTTGCTGAGGGATGGGACTCACCCAGAATGGCTAACCGAAGGGCGAACGATGCTGATCATGAAGGATCCCTCGAAGGGTGCAGCCCCATCCAACTATCGGCCAATAACCTGTCTCTCCACAACATGGAAGCTCATGTCAGGCATCATTGCAGCTAAGATAAGTGGACACATGGATCAATACATGAGCGAAGCACAGAAGGGCATTGGTAGAGATACCAGAGGAGCCAAACATCAGCTCTTGGTTGACAGAACAGTCGCACAAGACTGCAGGTCCCGACGTACCAACCTGTGCACAGCTTGGATTGATTACAAGAAAGCCTATGACTTGATGCCACATACATGGATCACTGAATGCTTGGAGTTGTATAAGGTGAACAGGACCCTAAGAGCCTTCGTTGCGAACTCGATGAGGATGTGGAAAACCACACTTGAAGCCAATGGCAAGCCACTTACCCAAGTGTCCATCAAATGTGGCACATACCAAGGTGATGCACTCTCGCCACTGCTGTTCTGCATAGGACTGAACCCCCTAAGCCAAGTAATCACCAAGACAGGCTATGGATACCGTCTCAGAAATGGAGCTACAATCAGTCACCTCCTCTACATGGATGACATAAAGCTGTATGCGAAGAGCGAAAGGGAGATAGATTCCCTGATCCACACAACCAGGATCTACAGCAGCGACATCGGGATGTCATTCGGGCTTGAGAAATGTAGTCGGATGGTGACTAAGATAGGAAAGGTAGTCCGCACTGAAGGGGTCTCACTCCCTGAAGGAACAATAGCAGACATTGAGGTCAGCTACAAGTACCTTGGTATACCACAAGCCAATGGCAACCTCGAACTGGCAACAAGGAAAGCGGCTACGGCCAAATACCTCCAGCGAGTGAGGCAAGTCCTAACAAGCCAGCTCAATGGCAAGAATAAGACCCGGGCAATAAACAGCTATGCCCTGCCAGTGATCAGATACCTTGCAGGAATAATAAAGTGGCCAAAGGAAGAGATTCAGACCACGGACGTTAAGACCCGAAAACTCCTAACCATGCATGGAGGGTTCCACCCCAAATCCAGCACCCTGAGACTGTACGCAAGCCGAAAGGAAGGAGGCCGGGGACTAGTGAGTGTGAGAGCCACTGTCCAGGATGAAACAGCCAAGCTCCATGAATACATCAAGGAGAAGGCTCCAACGAATGACGTACTCAGAGAATGTGCCAGACAATGGGGAACAGAAGATGAGGCGCTGGAAGAGGGACCATCATGGGAGGACAAGCCCCTACACGGGATGTACCACCGGACCATAACTGAAGTGGCTGATCTCAAGAAGTCCTATCAGTGGCTAGAGAGGGCTGGCCTGAAGGACAGCACAGAGGCACTCATCCTGGCTGCTCAGGAACAGGCCTTGAGCACCAGAGCCATTGAGGCCCAGATATACCACACCAGACAAGACCCAAGGTGTAGGTTGTGCAAAGAGGCACCTGAGACGATCCAACACATAACTGCAGGGTGTAAGATGCTGGCAGGGAAAGCCTACATGGAACGCCATAACCAGGTGGCTGGCATAGTCTACCGAAACATCTGTGCGGAGTTTGGACTGGAAACCCCAAGGTCAAAATGGGAAACACCTCCAAAGGTGGTGGAGAATGACAGAGTGAAGATCCTGTGGGACTTCCAGATCCAGACTGACAAGATGGTAATGGCGAACCAACCAGATATCGTGATCATAGATAAAGGGCAGAGGAAAGCCGTTGTAGTGGATGTAGCGGTCCCTAGTGATGGAAACATCAGGAAGAAGGAACATGAGAAACTCGAGAAATACCAAGGGCTCAGAGAGGAGCTGGAGAGAGCCTGGAAGGTAAAGGTGACAGTCGTGCCTGTGGTGGTCGGAGCACTCGGGGCAGTGACCCCCAAACTAGATGAGTGGTTGCAACAGATCCCGGGAACAACATCGGACATCTCAGTCCAGAAATGTGCAGTGCTGGGAACAGCAAGGATACTGCGCAGAACCCTCAAGCTTCCTGGCCTCTGGTTGAGGACCCGAGCTGAATGAGGAACGGACACCACCCGAGGGGTGAGACGAGGATTTATTTATATATATATATATATATATATATATATATATATATATATATATATATATATATATATATAAAATATATAAAATATATAAAATAAAAATATATAAATAAAATAAAACAAAACATCTTCCCATGGGCTCACCACCCATGAGAGGGGCCAAAGGGGTCGGGTGCAATGTGAGCTGGGCGGCAGCCAAAGGCGGGGACCCTGGCGGTCCGATCCTCGGCTGCAGAAGCTAGCTCTTGGGACATGGAATGTCACCTCTCTGGCAGGGAAGGAGCCCGAGCTGGTGTGTGAGGCAGAGAATTTCCGACTGGATATAGTCGGACTTACCTCCACACACAGCCTGGGTTCTGGTACCAGTTCTCTCGAGAGGGGTTGGACTCTCTTCCACTCTGGAGTTGCTCACGGTGAGAGGCGCAGAGCAGGTGTGGGCATACTCATTGTCCCCCGGCTCAGTGCCTGTACATTGGGGTTCACACCAGTAGACGAGAGGGTTGGCTCCCTCCGCCTTTGGGTGGGTGGACGGGTCCTGACTGTTGTTTGTGCATATGCACCAAACAGCAGCTCAGCATACCCACCCTTTTTGGAGTCCTTGGAGGGTGTGCTGGAGAGTACTCCTGCTGGGGACTCCCTTGTTCTGCTGGGGGACTTCAATGCTCACGTGGGCAATGACAGTGAGACCTGGAGGGGCGTGATTGGGAGGAACGGCCCCCCCGATCAGAACTCGAGTGGTGTTTTGTTATTGGACTTCTGTGCTCGCCACGGATTGTCCATAACGAACACCTTGTTCAAACATAAGGGTGTCCATATGTGCACTTGGCACCAGGACACCCTAGGCCGCAGTTCGATGATCGACTTTGTAGTTGTATCATCGGATTTGCGGCCGCATGTTCTGGACACTCGGGTGAAGAGAGGGGCGGAGCTGTCAACTGATCACCACCTGGTGGTGAGTAGGCTCCGATGATGGGGGAAGATGCCGGTCCGTCCTGGCAGACCCAAACGTATTGTGAGGGTTTGTTGGGAGCATCTGGCGGAATCGTTTCCAGTGGGGGTAGGACTCAGCCAAGGCTACCCTTTGTCACTGATTCTGTTCATAACCTTTATGGACAGAATTTCTAGGCGCAGCCGAAGCGTTGAGGGGGTCCGTTTTGGGGGCCTCAGAATTGCATCCCTGCTTTTTGCAGATGATGTGGTGCTGTTGGCTCCTTCAAACAGGGCTCTCCAACTCTCACTGGAGCGTTTCGCAGCCGAGTGTGAAGCGGTTGGGATGAAGATCAGCATCCAGATCCAAATCTGAAACCATGGTCCTCAGTCGAAAAAGGGTGGAGTGCCCCCTCCGGGTCGGGGAGGAGATCTTGCCCCAAGTGGAGGAGTTCAAGTATCTTGGGGTCTTGTTCACGAGTGGGGGCAGAAGGGAGCGGGAGATCGACAGGCGGATTGGTGCAGCGTCTTCTGTGATGCGGACGTTGTATCGGTCTGTCGTGGTGAAGAAGGAGCTGAGCCAAAGGGCGAAGCTCTCAATTTACCGGTCGATCTACGTTCCAACTCTCATCTATGGTCACGAGCTATGGATCGTGACCGAAAGAACGAGATCCCGGTTACAAGCGGCCGAAATGAGTTTTCTCCACAGGGTGTCCGGGCTCTCCCTTAGAGATAAGGTGAGAAGCTCGGTCAACCGGGAGGGGCTCAGAGTCGAGCCGCTTCTCCTCCATATCGAGAGGAGCCAGATGAGGTGGCTTGGGCATCTGATTCGGATGCCTGCTGAGCGCCTCCCCGGTGAGGTGTTCCGGTCATGCCCCACCGGGAGGAGACCCCGAGGAAGACCCAGGACACGCTGGAGAGACTATGACACCCAGCTTGCCTGGGAACGACTCGGGATCCCCCGGGGAGAGCTGGACGAAGTAGCTCGGGAGAGGGAAGTCTGGGCTTCCCTGCTAAAGCTGTTGCCCCCGCGACCCGGCCCCGGATAAGCGGTAGATGATGGATGCATGGATGGAGTATTGACAATTGAGTTGAAACAGGCTAATGACAACTGAAGAGCCACATTTTCATTTCAATGACCTCAGTGAGAAGATAATTCACTTGAGAATTGGAATATTTTTGTTGTGCTACAAATAAAAACATTTAGTATCAGACTTTCACCTACAGTTACAATGTCAATTATTTTTAAAAAAAAGTGGAAATGCATAAAGAAAAGAAACAGCATTTCCAAATTGCACAAATCTAGAACGACTTTAAATAGCCAGTAACAAAAATGTATTGAGGTTCTGGCCGAGTGAGTGTGGGTTCACATAATCAATAATTTATGTTGCTCATTTATGAGGCAACAATATTAATATAAGGCACAGCTGGTTCATTGTTATGGCTCAATGAAACACTGTATACATGTTTTAAATTGCAAATATAGCAACGGATATGGCTAAAAATGTTTTTCTGGGTTCCAAGCTTGGTTTAATATGTTTATTTCCTGAATAATTTATGTGAAAAGACAGTTTTATCTCTGCACAAAATAGATTATCTTGTCATGCTCTTGGTACATGCGTGTCTGAGGTCTGATTTATTACTGCTGTTTGTTGGCATTAGAGATTTTTATTTGCAATAAGGCCAGCTATAGCGCACTCATATAAGATGATGACGTTTCTTATCAAGCATGCCTTCTCCCTGTTTAACGAGGGGACAGTCAATATTTCTCCTGAGAATGGATACGGCAACCAATAAGGAATTTAGCAGTGCCTCCTAATTAAAAGAACTACCGTAATTATGAACCGTCCTCATTTGCACTGCGGGCAAGTGTGTGTGTGTGTGTGTGTGTGTGTGTGTGTGTGTGTGCGTGTGTGTGTGCGCGCACATCTGTGCGTGACTCACATGTCGTCCCCTGTGCGGACACACTGACTCCATCGTCCCCATCGTTGTACACTGGCATGACAGTCACTTTGTACTGAGTGTCAGGAAGTAAGGATTCCAGCCACATACTTTTCTGACGGCCAGGAACTAACACCTGAATACACAGGCACACAAAAAAACAAAAACAAATGGATGCTCACACGGTAAAGTGGCAGTCAGGGTTCACCTTCCACAAATAAGGGGCGGTAAAAGTGACACAGTACAAATGCAAAGCTCAAACACTGCACACACACTGTATGTATAGTCTCTGGATAAAATAGAAGAATTTTATGAATAAGGGAAAGGCTCGTTGGGTGACAGATTGCAGAATGCTATGCGTAATTTCAGGGATGTCAAGCAACTGTTCAGCAATTCTGCTCACTCCAGCTTAGTCAATAAAGTCGCATGAGGCAGAGGATGAGACAGAGCAATTAAAGTTGGGTATCGGTGTTGAAGTCGGTTCTCTTTCAGCATTTGAATGTGCTTGTTCCTACCAAATAAAATTGGTTGCCTGAAGTTACAGCCATGCCAAGGAACCAACCAAGAATATCGTATGAAGGTGATCTTGTGGAGATGATGTGAATATGATGATGTCAATATCAAGGCTGATACTGAGTGACGATGACCTTTTGAAACTGTGAGTGGCAGTTAATAGAAAAAAAGTCCTGTCAAGGTTAGCTTTATGGTCTCCTGTTCTGGAGTGTTCCATCGCTTGACAAGCTTGTCATTAGCTCAAGAAATTTAATTTGCCATTTTCCAAACACCACGATGGACTGAAAATGAACCTTGCCAGTCCAACTTTGTGACGGTCACAAGCTCGCACAAGCAGGGAGAGTTCGTATCAAAAAGGGCTCAGGCTCGGTAAGAGCAGTGAAGATGACAAGTGGACAAGACTCGTAAACTGTGTCGTGAGAGATCATCAGGTGGGCGTCTGGGAACTATTCAGATTTGCTCATTGTTTCAGAAATTGATTTACTGCAAGTAATCCCTCTTAGCCAAATACATATTGGGGAGAGAGCGAACAATCGCATTCTCTTCCATTGGATGGCAAAAGGTACAATTAACCTGTGCATCCACAACAGAATAAGTTATGGCTTGCTCTGAGAGAGACAGCTATGAACAAATACTTGAAAAGAACTCAATCTAAACTGGATCTTGGAGAAACCGCTCAGGTTTTAGTACAGTGGTTCTTAACCTCGTTAGAAGTACCGAACCCAACCAGTTCATATGCACATTCACCGAACCCTTCATTAGTGAAAAATAAAAAAAGTCAACACAATTAGTAGAAGTATGACGTTTTTAAATTGTGCACAAAATCTACCAACCAGTGATGGCCAAGCGGGTGCGACATAACTACCGGTCATTGACATGTTAAGTCTGGTGCTCTTAACCTCCATGACAGAGGCTTTGAGACTGATTCACCGAACCCCTGGGGTTCGATTGAACCCAGGTTAAGAATCACTGTTCTCGTATGAGTCGAGGTTTAAACACAGCAAAAAAAAGGTGAGCTCCAGACAATAAAATGAAATCCTTTAGATTTACTTTGACCAGGGAACCAACCGAGCTAGCACGGTCTGTGTATGCGGAGGAGGAGGCGGGGATGGAGGTGGGGCAGGGGAGGCGCGGGGCGGGGGGGAGGTTACCGTGCCACGCTTCCAAGCAAAATGAAATGCCAAACAAAACCACCCATCACAAACTGTTAGATTTCTCATCTCAGCTTTCTCCAGTCCATTCTTTGTTATATTTGTCTGCAATGCAATACATGCATGAGAAAGAACTTCCAGCTTTCAATTTAAAGAAAAAAAAATTCATGGCACGTCATCTCGTGATGAAAACATCTGCGCACAGTAAATATCTGTTGGCCCATTTTATGGTAAACACTTGCTACTGCTGTCAGGCTGACCAATCCTTCATCAATTTTCTGCAGTATATTCACTTGAGGGTAAAAACAAGAGCTGGTGCTTATCACAGCCAATTATGGGTGAAAAGCAGACTACCCTGTGAATCACTCGCAAGACAACAGCGGGTTGATGGAGAACGGGGAACTGAGGGGGAATCCATCCGGGCCCATCAAGACAAATTATACAAAAGAAAAAAAAACCAACAATTATGCACCAGGCAGTGGTCAGGTTTAAACTCTTGTCCCACTTTTCCTTAGCAACAGTTTCCTCAGCTACTCATGCTTGTTTCTTTTGTTCCTCTCTCCACCGTGACCCATCTTAGAAGCCACGCAAGCAAATGGCTGCCGAAAAGATAATGGAATGTCCTCTGGCTCGGTCAGGCCTCTCCATCTTGCGCGGCTCTGACGCCATAGCGGGAAATTAAAACAAGAAGGAGAAAAAGGGTTCCGGGGATGAAAGTAAAAGGTGGTGATGAGAGAAGAAGGAGGCAAAGTTGGATTGGAGGAACAGATGGAGGGGGGAGGTAAGTGAATCGCCGGTTAAGATGGAATGTGTGCTTCGGCGATCTGGGATTGGAGAGGCCGAGTGGACCGGCACTGAACGTGTAATCGGTTTTCTGATGGGAGTAAATTATTAGCAGAACCAACCACTACACAGTCTGTGAAAAGGCAGCCTTGTTGTCTGTTCTGTACAACTCCCCAGCTTGTTCGAACAAGAATTTGTCATGTGTGAAAAGCGATACGATGTGAACAGAATATGAGAGAAGGGTTAACTTTTTGATTCATCTTTTTATTATTTATTTATTTTTGCCAAAATCCACCTGGATTTAGAGAGCATGAGTGCGCACTTACCAACATTGTAGGGTTCTACTTGGAAAGAGCTGACGCACCTTAAAGCAAAGGTGCAGTCAAATCACCAACATTTATCTGCCCCACTTTGTCCCAAGTCCAAACTGATTAATAATGAATGAGTGAAATATGATTTTCGAGGAAAAATCCAACTGTTTGTATCCATCTCAGGATGCTGCCATTTTGTCTTGTGCTGCCAATGGTTGCTGTTGATTGAAAATGACATCACAATGCCCAAGGCACACTTCTGAAATGAAAACATTACTTAAATTACCTTTAATAATGTAAGGATTATGGCCTGACAATTGTATTGAAAATATCAAAAAATCTGCAAGAAATTGCCATTTAATGTTGTTTTTTTCTTTTCACCTTACCAAATGACAACATAAAACAAAGATTTTCAAAATCCCTCCACCCCACAAAAGAAATACAGTTTTTAAGGCAGTTTTCCTCTCTATTGTGAAGTTAAATGAATATTAAAGGACAAAGTATTCAAAAATAGTTAAATATTCTATCTGTAATTAATGTCTTTATTGATGTAAGCGTTAAATGAGTAAAAAAAATGAAGTTATCTTATTCATAATATATATTTTTTATGAAGCAGCCAGTTGATTGGTTATTGAAACGTTATTTTTCCAAATATCAGAATTGGCACCGCATAGCAATATCCACATCAGTTAGGCCCCACTTATTATTATGTAATTTTATTCACAATTTATGATAATCACTTCTGTGAAGACAGTGAACATGTTCATGATTTCTCATAATAATTGGGAAATATAAATATCAAGCCAGCCTGCAGAACTAAATTTGAAATCAATTTGAAATGGGACCTTTGCAAGCAGAGTGAGCACTGTGATGTCATTTTCAGTTAACAGCAAGTGGTACAATACAAAATGGCAGCCACTTGGGCTGGACAAAAATTGGTGGATTTTATTTTGCTTAATTCATATTCTTCCAATGCAATATTACTCAGACAACTGTGTTTAGCCTCGTAGAGGCGCACAGAACACATCACTGTGTAGAAATGATTTGAGCTGACTTCCCCTTTCATAAACTCACCGTCTCCTCTTTGTGACTGGCCCCGATGGTGGTGTAGGACAGCCTGAAGCTCTCCACACGGGGGTCATCCAGCTCCCATGATGCCTTGAGACTCTCCGTGGTCTCATCACTCAGACGAAGGTTTCTCACCGTTTGGCGGGGGGCTGTGCAACAGCCGCACAGACATGAGGCAATGAACGGTGAGATTTAGCCATCCAAATCTCACTCAATGCTGGCAGTGGGTTGCTGTCAGCAGCGGATGGAACAGATTTAAAATGGCAGGTTGATAAAATGACAGTTCTAACGGGAGAGTGTTCCACAAACCAGCAAAGGACCTGTCGTGTTGCTTTCTGCCAATGGTCCACCTTTAACCCTTAGATGCATATGTGGGTCAAAAATGACCCGGTGAGGTTTTTTTCTTGAAATATCTTCGGACTGAAAATTTATTATAATTTCATATTCCAGGTATTCCTCAAAAAACATGTTTTTTATATAATGTCATTCACAATTTTAACTTACATTTTATACATTTTAAGAAATTTCAGTTTTTGTATTGCTACCCAAAGTTTCCATAAATGGGTCAAAAGTGACCCGTGTACATTTACTATGGAGTCCAATGGGAACCACTGATTCGAATCGACTTTGGCTGTCAGCAATACATTGACTGCGGACTGGGCAGACTATACTATCAGAAATGAACCCCTCAGGAAAATCATTTTACACTGTAAGAGCTGATACGTCTAAGTATTATCTTCATATAACATTGTTTGTGTGTCGTTCATGACTATGATTTATCTACAAATTGGCCTTCTGCCTGGAAACAGATCATATGGCAGTCTTTCGCTATGTATGGGACCCGTTCCTGGTCAACTGCAGACAGCAATTCATCCCCAGTGATTGTGTCACCGTCGATGAACAGCTTGTGCCATTCAGGGGAAGGTGCAAGTTCCTATAGTACATGCCAAGCAAGCTTGCCAAGTATGGCCTAAAGATCTTCTGGGTTTGTGATGCAGGCATCCCCTATGCAATAGATGGTATAGTTTACACGGGGAGATGACCAGGGGAAGACGTTCAGAAGAATCTGGGAGAAAATATTGTCCAGCAGCTGAGTGGTAGATTTAGAAACACCGGTCGCAACACACCATGGATAACTTTTTCACCAGTGTGCCACTAGCGCAGCATCTCCTGGAGAAGGAGCTCACTATTGTGGGGACTCTATGTCAGAACAAGCCAGACATCCCTACTCTGATGAAGCTTTCCAAGTCCAGGGAGGTTTACAGCATAGAGTTTGGATTCAATGACAGCCTTACCATGGTCAGCTATGTCAGAAAGAAAGGAAAATCTGTTGTGCTCCTGAGCACGATGCATCACAACAAAGCAGTGGATGAACATAGTAAAAAGAAAAAAACAGAAGTGATCAAATTTTACAACGAGACAAATGGAGGTGTAGACACCATTGACCAGATGGTTGGCAACTACCCGTGCAAGCGACAAACACAGAGGTGGCCCATGGTGCAATGGTAAGACATAATTGACATTGGCACCCTAAATGTCTACACCTTTTTCATGGATCAGCACCCAGATTTCAAGAGTGGCATCACCAATGCACGACGGCTGTTCCTCAAAGAGCTGTCAAAGGAGCTTGTCACACCACACATGAGGTGTCGACTGGAAAGCTGCACCCAACTGCAAATCCCGATTATTGAAGCAATGAAAAGGTGCGGGGTGACAAAAGCCACCACTAAGACACAGGAAAGAAATACACAGGGCCAACCAAAGTGAAAAAGGTGTCAGATCTGCCCAAGTAACAAAGATCGCAAAGTCAGCAATAGGTGTGGGAAATGCAATGTAGCTGTGTGCAATGATCACTGCCAGAAAGCCAAAACAGGCAATGCATACAGACAGACAGACAGACAGACAGACAGACAGACAGAGAGACAGGCACACACACACACAAAATAGATGTTCACATTTTTCTATTGCTATTCTGGGTGATTTTTATTTTTCAAAAATGTTAAAAAATTAAAAATAAAGATATTTCAAACATGAAATCATTCCTGTATGGTCCTAAATATATTACAAAATTTTATACAAGTGATTATTCTTAACCAAAATGACAAAAATGTCATTAAAAAAAGCATTTATTGTATTATGGGTCATTTTTCACCCACCTATGGAAGAGTGTAGGGGCCAGTCACTTATGCATCTAAGGGTTAAAATAGTTGCGCACACAAATCAAGCTTGTGCAACACTTGAATTGGCGAAATCTGGAAAGCTATTTCCATACAGCAACCGTTAAATAAAAGCCTTGACATAGGGGGTGCCCACTTTTTAAAATTCCAAGCAAACCTTTGAATGTACTGTATGTTTAGAATTTTGTAAGCTTTGACTACAGGAATGGCTTCAACTCAATCAGCTGCAGTCACTCCTGAAATAATTAGTTGGAACAACAGTTGCAGGGTGAATCCAATTTCGTAACACAACCATCACTTGCTTGACTGTGTTACGGATTTGATCTGATCACATAACCGCAGTGGGGGTTCCCACTGGATCTCACTCCATTTGTGAAAGACCAGAAACAGCGAGAGAATCTTTCAACAATCGAAGGACATAATATGCTGCAAATAAATTCTGGTTCGAACAATAATTAAACCTCAGATGGGTGCTCAATAAAAACAAGCACTGTTTGATTGTAGATTTCTCACTGAGATGAAATGTTTTGTGCTTACAGAAACAATTGATGTTTTTGCAATATTGCCCCTCAGATTAATTTTTGTTGTTGTTGTTGTTGTTGGGCTTGTTTTGTCATCATATATCATGTATGCATGATAGCTGTTGGGGGCCAGTACAGTATGATAAATGTACATTGTGTGAATATGTGGGGGGAAAAAAGTGACTCAAGTGAACGTGTGAATTTTTGGAAAGTGACAGATGTGAAACTAAGCCTGGTATTGGGCATGATGTTTTGCAACATTTCATCATGGACATTTTTACTCTTCTTACCAGAGGTTGCGGTGGCAATCGTTGTTGTCTTGGCCACTAGGGAAATACAAAGAGCATCAATTATATAATTAGAGCGAAAAGTCAGCAACTCCCTATATCAATAGCTCAGGTAATTAGACAGATACATACAAATCATTGATGGGGAAAATAGATTTTCCTTCTCTGAGATAAACAAGGACAAACAAGTCATTGCAATTAGTTACATTTAGAGTTAGACTCTGACTGCAGAAACTCACATTTTTTTTTCTATGATGAAACCTACGTTTGTGCTGATTGGCACTGTGCTGCCCTAAGAGCAAAGTGCGGCGTGAGGGTAAGCAATTTGAGAAATTCTATTGTATTGATTC
Organism: Hippocampus zosterae; assembly: GCF_025434085.1. Classification (NCBI taxonomy): domain Eukaryota; kingdom Metazoa; phylum Chordata; class Actinopteri; order Syngnathiformes; family Syngnathidae; genus Hippocampus; species Hippocampus zosterae. Next base: position 13,595,731 of record NC_067455.1, read on the forward strand.
GATGATTCAAGGTCAAGTTCTTTCATCAATAACAGGAATTTCTGGTGGTCTCAAAACACGACTTACATGTGGTCTCTGTGACAGACACAGCATCGCTCTCTGACTGGTCTTTGAAGACTGCCATCACCATAACTTCGTACGCAGTTGAAGGACTCAGGTCTGTGAAACTGTATCGGTTATCGCTTCCACTAAGAACCACCTAAAAAGGAAACACATTTTTTAATATTGATTTCTCACTAAAAATTCAAATCTAGATTTACTAAAAATTCAAATCTAGACTTACTCATAAAATGAGTTTGACCAACTCAAAAACATCTCACTGGGTAAGTGTTTTCCACATTTGGAAATATCTTATCTATACTTCCCATAGAGTAGTAGTTAAAAACTAGGTCAAGATGTTATACATTTGTGGCAATAGACCAGGAATCTGCCAGAAGTATTTATTCTCTGTATACAACGCCAGACTTCCAAGTCCAAGGTCACTAATTCGTCTTGCAAGGGCAATAAAAACTGAAACAACAAACGGTGGATAAAAAGCACAGAAGAAACGACGGAGCATTATTTAAAGGGGAAGATTTTCTTGACAGTATTATGTTTTATACGCCTCCACTAGGCTAAACACAGCATTCTGATTAATATTGTGTTTCTGGAATATGAGTTAAGCAGCAAAATCCATTCGTTTTTAGCCATCTCAATGGGTGGCCATGGTGCCAGTTTCTGTCAACTGAAAATGACATCGCAGTTTTTTTTTCTTATTATTAGTAGTAGTCTTTTTATTATAGTGTATAGAGTGTAATATCTCCTCCCTGGACAGTTGCTGCTCTTTTGATAAGTATGTCTCACTTCTCAACCTATTTAGTTGTTATAGATTGTCCTGTACAAATTAATATGGAATAGTTTTACTCCATTTACATTGCTTGTTCGTTTGCTCAATTTTCTTTCTAGATCTGCCATGACTAGCTGGTGGCTAGCTGTCTCATTTGCTGTCTGTGCAAATGATTGTTTATATGAGGCGACTGTTCATGATTCCTTCAAGGGCAGCTCGGAAAAGTGTTACAACAAGAAATTGAATTGTTTGAATGGCTATTAAAAATGTGCGTGTGTGCGCGTGTGAGCGTGTGTGTGTGTGTGTTTGTGTGTGTGTGTGTGTGTGCGTGTGACTATATGTCTAAGCAAGTGCTCACGAACCGTAATTCCAACCTACCTCTCCAATTCCCAAGTGTTATTCCCAACACTGATCACTCTCACCAAGAGTGCGAACACACACACACACACACGCACTCACGCGCACACACACACACACACACACACACACACACACACACACAGACACACACACACACACACACTTTTTGAACAATAGTTACATCCAGTAGGATAACCATTGTTGGCTCTAAATTAAAATTTCACTCACATAATATTTTTTTAGATTGATGAGAAGAGAGTACCAAATTTTAAAAACATGTTCATGTTTCATGCCTTCATTGTTTTGAGCATAAACCCTTTAAAGTCAACCTCAACTGCTCCAATACAGTGACAACCATGTAGTATGTGAGAATTACTGTTACGGTACCAACCTCCTTTGTGTCGCCACCTGTGAGTGGTGCCCAGGAGAGTCTATAGACGGTGATGTCATCCGCTGAGTGATCCCAGCTAACCTGAAAGCCATCTGCACTGACATCACTGGAACGGAGGTGTAGGGGACCTGGAACTGGGGCTGTAAGATGAAGCCCAAATGTACTTTTTTTTACAAAGACCATTTGAAACCGAGGGCCCAATTTTTGTTCCCAGAGCATGTCTAATTGTACACTTAAGTGGAGTTTTCTTTCTTTTGGTATTTTGCTAGACTGTGGACAGGTCGAATTGGGCGTGTTTGTGCCCCATTGTGGGATGGAATGAACCTTTTCCTGACTAATCGGGGAACCATTTCTAATATGCTTAAAAATCTACGTGGTGGGAGGCACAATTTGCCCAAGTACACCGCGCTTAATATTGCAAAACCAGAAATAGACTCACTGGAGTCTGGACATGATATTGGCAGTTAAACTGCAAGCTCTCCCCTTGTAGATGATGTAGTCGACTGTGCATGTGAAGTGGGCAATTGGAGACCACCTTGCACATGTACGACCGTGCACACGTGTGTGACAACCCTTCACCACCCCCAATAGTGATGCGGGGCAAAAATGTTTTTAAATGAGACAATAATACTATAATTCGTTCGATGAATTGATTTCTACAATGATTCAAAGGATTTGTCCCATGCTGGTGTCATATTTAGGAATGAAATACCATGACATCCATGGCACAGATTTGCGGAGTGACAAATTCGTCTGCCTGTACCTCAATCAAAAACACCAAAAATCAGGTTACACCTTCTGCACTACAAAACTCCTTTTAGGTAGTCTAAAGTGTTGAATACTTTATGTCACCAAATTGCATGGCGTGCTGAGGGACATGGAAGTAACAAGGTAAAAGTTGCGTCTACTAAATTCACAAATACACTGAATGCAGACTACTGTCAGTTCGAAAATTGTCAGATGAGTCGGGGGTGAGGTAACTCCATGCGCCAGAATGCCCAGTGAGGTGCAACATGCTGGACTAGACTTGCGGTGGCATGAAAATGAAGTTATGCCAGTTTTTACGCTGAGTGCACGGGCACCATCCTACTAAATATTAATGGTTAATATTTCTTTTGTTCTTCTCTCTGTCAAGTACGGAGAGCCTAAAAATGGTTACAATTAAATATTTTAAAAAATGGTAATGCGATTGGTTGGCAACAAGTTCAGGGTGTACCCTGCCTACTGCAAAAAGATAAAGGGATAAAGTCCAGAACACACGCAACCCTTGTGTATGTATGAGTCGGTGTTCTGAAGAAGTAAAATTAATGGTGATAAGTAGTACCGATACAGCAAGTCAAATAAGTAGTGACTTCCTGCATCAACTTGATTAATTTCCCAATAAAAGTAGAACATATAATAGGTTTATTGCTATTTTTCAGTGTATGAGATAAATAATAATAATGTGTAAAAATAAACTTTGAATAGCTGATAAGTGTGTCCCTATCTCTCCCTCAAAGAACGCTGGGATATACTTTAGTTCACACAGGACCCTGATGACGATGAGCGCGAGATAAAATGGATGAATAGATGTTAAGAAAAAAAAAACATAAATCATGTAGCAAACATAATTTTAGGGAGAGCTCCCATCTTCAAAAACCTGCGAGGCCTTCACTTCATTAAACCACGAGGAAAGGAAAAAACATCACCTTGTTCTTGACTGAGGAGTTCAATGGTTTCTTCCCAAAGGTCTATTTTTTTCCACTGACTCAGCACCAAACGCTTGTTGCTTAGAGGGATATTCTGACCAATCAATAACCGTTAGTATGATTGAATAGTCAGGGACAGGAAAATGACCTTTTAATGGGCCGCGGCTATTATGCTGAGGTGTAAATGAGGTGGGCATATTGCCAATGTAGCAGGGGGAGCAGTAGGGGCAATAAAATTCGACACTGTTTGGCACTGTGAGAAAAACGGCTCACCTTTGAACGGTAGCGATACGCCCTTTCGTGGAAATTAACAATAAATTGCCATCGGTGGAGCTCTTTTTGTGGAATGAAAAACAATCGATTTAGAAGACAAAGTTACGGGAGCATTTGTTTACTTCATGCACATTTTCATGCAAATTGGTACTGGTAGTGATATCTGTTTCCAATGCTTAACCCTTGCACATAACAATTTGATCCCAATAAATAAGACACGTTTACCTGTAATAATTTAAATCATTACCGGTAGATTTCCAAATCTGACCTGGGTGGGTGGTGGTATGCTTGGAAGGGTGACTATTGCCACCTGTCTGTGAATTAGTTTTGAGTAAAATCTTTATACTACACTTTAATTTAATCCCACTTGGAAAAATGAAGCATAAAGTTGAGATGTGTGGTGATAGTAGTAATTCAGCCACGCAGACGGTGTGGCAGTGACGTGGCATCATCTTTAGTAGACCTCGCCATGAAATGAGGAGACTGAAAAGCCCGGCTTCATTTCCCCAAAAGATTTCGACCTCCTCCCTCCTCGCTACTACGGCAATATGGAATGATAAAATGAGCCCATACACGCAGCACCATAGTTATGTCTGTCAACACTATGCCGACTTGATGTAGTATTTATTTTGGGTGCACGCCACTCCACATCGTGTTTCGTGCGAATGCGTGTCGCATCACAGATGCGGTGTGTTTACATTAGAAGTCAAATTATATACGAGTATATAAAAAGAGCGGACTTAACGGTTTATCGGAATTGGGCATCAGGCCCTGCAGTATGTATTGTTCAGGCCAACACAGAGGACAATGCCAACAAAACGCTTGATTCATAAAAAAGGAAAAAAATCCAGAAACCAGCATGGGGTTTGATATAATTTCATTAAAGTATCAAGCTAAAAGATCTTGCTTCATTCCTCAGTACAACAAAAGGGACTTACTAGTTGTGAATCCATCAGTGAGCGGCTCTGATTGGCCTTCATCATACAGAGCAAAGAGAGCCACCGAGTACTCCATCAAAGACCTCAGTCCACTGAGGTCGTAAGAGTTTATAGGCCCAACTTCCACCTGAAGGACACACAATTTAATGAAACTTCAACGATCACTCCTGCTTGAGTGATTTTGTAGAGGACAGGAAGGGATGTGCTGTTTATAAATATAATTGAAACCTAAATTGAAGTTACTTAACACTATTTGTACAGTTATTGTACTGATAATCTTATGTGCGAAAAATAAAGTTTGGTCTCACTCAGCGATGATACAATGTCCAAAATAAAAACATATTTGACACACACACCTCCTCAGTGACCCGCCCATCTGTATTGACCCACATGATACGATAACCAGTTACTCCACTGGCAGCGGGGTCCCAGCTGATGTGTGCTGAGTTGTGCGTGATGTCAGAGAACTGGAGATTACTGGGCGCTCTGAGTGGTACTGAGCAGAGAGAGAGAGAGACAGAGATAGAGAGAGTGTGTAGTGGAGTTTTGCCAATGTGCTCACAATAGACTTACTGATTAAGTACACCCGCACAATCTAACAAGCTCCAAATATATCAACTTAAAAAGATAATAAAGTTGATTTTGGTTGACATATTAAGTGAGGCATTCATGCATTTACAGATTTTCATTTATCTATTTCATCCATCCATTCATCCATTTTCCTAGAAGCTTATCCTCACAAGCTTCACGTGGGGTGTTGGAGCCTATCCCAGCTGTCTCCGGGCAGTAGGCGGGGGACACCCTGAATCGGTTGCCAGCCAATCGCAGGGCACACAGAGACGAACAAACACTCGCTCTCACAGTCACACCTCGGGACAATTTCAAGAGTTCAATCAGCCTGCCATGCATGTTTTTGGAATGTGGGAGGAAACCAGAGTACCCGGAGAAAACCCACGCAGGCAAACTCTACACACAATCAGAGGAGCTGGAATTGAACCCACAACCTCTGCACTGTAAGGTCGACACACTAACCACTGGACTATCGGGCAGCCCTTATCTGTTTCAATATACTGATTATAATACCTCCGAATTTTCACTCTGATGAGTATACAGTGACACACATAGAACCCAATCCCAAGGAGAGAACATGAAAGGGGGCGGGGGGGGGTTGAACGATGCCTTACTCAAGGCAACCATGGGAGAAGCAAAGAAGCATATCTCCAACAACATGACATTTTTACATTTTTCTATGCAATGGGACTTGAATTGTGACTCCCCATCTTCCATTTTTTTGTCTTAATTTGCTTTATCATCACGAGGGTTGAGGGCGTGCTGGAGCCTATCCCAGCCGGCTTCAGGCAGTTTGTGACATCCTGAACTAGTTGCCAGCCAATCGCAGGGCACAGATAGACAAACAACCATCCATGCTCACACTCACACAATTTTGAGTGTTCAATCAGCCTGCCATGCATGTTTTTGGAATGTGGGAGGAAACCAGAGTAGACTCGCAGTTTTAAAGCCCAAATTCTCTTATGGTTGTAATTTGGAGTGGAACAGAACTGCACTGATACCCTTTGACTGGCTGGTAATCAGTTTAGGGTATACACCGTCTACTGCTCGAAGACAGCTGGGATGGGCTCCGGAAACGCCTGCGACCGTCGTGAGGATAAGCGGTTCAGATAATAGATGGCTGTTGTGTCGAAGGTATCCTATATCTTTACTTTCAGAATGATGTAGCTTACATGACTGCAAGCTACAATTAAAAGGTAAATGTTATTTTTGTGCTGCAATACTTGCAAGATATTGCCTGCTGCGGAATGCGATACACGCCAAATGTACAGTATGTGGCTAAGCAACACTTACAAGTAGTTTCCTGGTTTGTAATGGGTTCGCTAGCCTCTTCTCCAAACATAGCATAAACAGTGACTGTATACTCAGTGTGAGGGATCAGACCATTGAGCTCCAGCTGGTTCGCTGCATTTGACACTTTGACCTGCAGCCAAAAAAAAAAAAAAACCACACACTGTACAAACTTCAAAAATAAACAACGTTTAGTTTGTGGTCAAATTGTAAAGTTAGCATGGAAACAAAAAACAAGAAAACGTATATTTGCTTCGCGTTTGTTTGAACCCTTTCATTGACAGCGGCCACTGCAGTGGAGATCTTATCACATTTTCAGGTTTCAGGTTATATATTATTGGTGCAAGAAAAAGTTGAACATTACCTCCTGGTCAGGTAAGTCTCCTTCATCTATAAGCGGTGCATAAAGCACCATGTAGCCTGATGCTCCTTTCACATTGTCCCATCTTGCTTTTATGCTGTTGTGAGTCACGTCGAACAGCTGGAGGCCTGTCACTGTGGGAAGAGCCACTGCATATGCACACGACCACACACAGTGAAAAACAGTAAGAACCAGAATACTGTCAACAAAAATCTAACCGTTGATAGAACTGAGTTGAAACAATTTTTGCACTCATAGAATAATGAATCACTTTTCATGACCCACAAAAAAAAAGACCTAAATGAAAGGGGTGTCATCAAAAACAGCATGGCGGGGCATTGAAAACATAATCATGTAAAATTTGCAAGGCTCTAATAGACAAATCTTTATTAGGGGAGATCTGATCTGCATAATATGTCCTGTATGAATAGCAAAAAGACTCTTGTTTGAGAGACTGAACAAAAGAGAAACACAAAAAGAAAAGTCTGTAACACAACCTGGACATACACGCAGGCTGTGTCCTTGTGCTTTGACATGATAGAACCAGAAAAGCATGTCAATGTATAAAGAAAACTACAGTGTAAATTGAATTTCATTTTTTAGGATAAAGAATGATTGTGCCTATTAATTTGTTCGGAGATACCATTTCTTATTTTGAAGAGAATCGTTTGCATGTGCTTTTATTCTCTTAAATTAAAGGGGGTAATCGGTTTTGATTGGCTTGGCCACGGTGATGTTGAATCATTTTTTGCAGGGCTAATCTTATAATGTCATATGTTTGTATGCGGCTGCTTCAAAAGCAGACGTGTGCATAAACACTTACGGGTTGTTTCAAATCCTCTTAGTGGTTCACTCGCCTCGTTTTCATTCACAGCAAACACAGACAGCTGGTATTCGGTCTGTGAGTTGAGATGCCGCAACACCACGGAGGTGTCACGGCCGTCGACAACAGCCTGGGGTGCGTGGAAGGGGTGCAAAGAGAAAAAGGCGAGATTGAGGAGCAGATGTGCAATGGACATTTAATAATAGAATGAGTGATGTGAAGATGAATAGGAAAGAGAAAAAAAAAAAGGAAACTATTTCTTCATTGGGATGCAGGTCATGTTTTAGCCCTGTTGGACTGAATGGCAATTTGAAAGGTGTGCTTCAATTCAGGTCATTCTGAGAACGTCCTCTCACTTACAGAATTAGGAACTGACGGTTTGTAAATCAAAGCGTAGAATGTAACAGTTTCTCGGTCCAAAGGAGTTGGACAAACCAAACCATTAGAGTATTATTCCTAATGTGTCTTTGTTTGTACTAATTTAGTCATGTGTCTTTGAGGAAGATGAGAGGAATATAAAAGGATCAGTGCATCCGAGCCGTCCGTCATCCTTCTTCACTTTCAAAAATGTGGAGCACTTTCCTTCCTGTCACTAATGAGTGCAAGCTATATTTACTGTATGTTTTTTTTTATTTTTAATGTGTGCTTTTTTTTTTGTGAAAAAAAGAAAACCATCAAGTTGATCCTACCCTTTAGAAGTTTCCACCCATTTGAGAAGACTTCTCTTTGAGATTTTGGATTGTCTTTTCTTGTTCATCTCAGTTGTTTGATAGAGTTGAGGTCAAGGCTCTCAAGTTCTTCCACATCAAATTCATTAAGGAATGGCTTTTCGCACCTTGCTTTGGGCACAAGGGCACTGTAAGGCTAGAAGATATCTTCAGAGGCCGATGGTGTAGTGGTACAGCAGCCTGACTTGCGTGCGGGCAACGTGGGATCGATTCCCACTCAGTGACGGTGTGGCTGCGGGTGTGAATGCTTGTTTGTCTCTATATGTGCCCTGCGACTGACTGTCAACCAGTTCAATGTGTTGTCAGCCTTTCGCCCAAAGTCAGCAGGCATAGGCTCCAGCACCCGCCCTCCCACCACAACCTTGTTCAGGATAAGCGGTGTTGAAAACCCTAGAACTGTTCCCACAATGTTAGGAGTAAAGATTTGTCCACCATGTTGTAGTAAGATGTAGAATTAAGATTCAGAAAACTGAGAAACGATTGATTAAATCATTGATAAGGCCGTACCTTCAGAATAAATACCAGAGACAAAGTTTAAGTTATTCACCTCTTGTGGTTGTCCTCCGTGAACAGGGAAATAAACCACTCTGTATTTCTCTACATTTCCAGGGGAGTGGCGCCATGTAACTCGGAAGTTCTTGGCAGTGACCTCTGATGTCACCAAGCCTGAGGGTGATCCAAGTCTCTCTGGCGGCTGTTCTGAAAGGGCAAAAAAAAAAAAAAAAAGGTGGAAATCTGACATACTGAGATCAGAGACAGAATTAGAATATAACATAAATCCTTCCTTTTGTCAACAGATGTGAGAATTATTTCCTCAAAAGAGTGAGTTTCGACAGAATGACTTAAGGAAAAAGATGTAATTTCGATTCTCCTAGTATGTCCGGCTGCTGAGGCTTACCGGTAATGTTTGTTAACTGAGATTGGACTCATTAAGACATATGCAAGTCGATTTGATTTAATTTATATATAAAGGCCGATAAGTGTGAGGTCTTAACCAAAAAGTACATATCCATAATTATGCTTTGGAGGTCAAATATTTTTTTTAATCTATATGAACTATATGTTAATTTAAGTTAAGGTCAATATCATACTGATAAAGTTGCAAGAAATCCCAAGATAACCTACAGATGCACCATAATCAGGTAGACTATTGTGCAAAATGTATTATTTGAGTAGTTTAATTCAAAAGGTGAAATTGAAACAGTACATTGGGCTAGGGACCGCGCCGGCCTGTGAATAGCGAAAAAAAGCATATACAAGTAAAATATAATTGATGCATGTTATAAATGCATTGAAGGGAAAAAAATAAAATTCCTTAAAAAAAAACAATTAAAAAAACAGGGATAAATCACCAATAAGCTTTTTCCACAAAAAACGGGGGTTACCAACTGCCGAAAATTAAAAATGTAAAATGTGGTTGTTCTTGTTTTTTTTTTATGTTCGGGAAAAAACATCTGTGAATAGGTCAATCCAAAGGTACCGAACCGTAATTATGCAGGGGTCCCCTGCATATTGATTCACTACACACAGAGTGAAATACTTCATGATTACATTTTTGTAATCTATACAAAAAAGATGTCTTTTTGACATCTATATATATATATATATATATATATATATATATACACGCACACACACACACACACACTTCTAAAAGTTAACAAAAATGTAATCATGAAGTATTTCACTCTGTGTGTAGTGAATCAATATGCAGTGGACCCCTGCATAATTACGGTTCGGTACCTTTGGATTGACCTATTCACAGATGTTTTTTCCCATCTATATATATATACATGTATACACACACACACACACTTATATATATATATATATATATACACACACACACACACACACACTGTATATATATTATTTATTTAGTTTTTTTTTTTTTTAAATATTGAAGTTAGGTAGTATTGCCCTGCTGGTGTTATATGAATCCACAAACGGTATGGTATGAGTTTCTTTTCTGGAATTAAATGACTGAAACAAATGAACGTGTCTACTGTTTTCGAAAATTGAATTTATTGCGATGCACTTTTATTTTCATTGGGTGCAAATGGCACAATTACTCCACGGCCCATGTAGTCCTTCCAGTCAGTTAGCCTGCAATTTATGTGTGCGTCATTGTCCACTTACGTTCCTTAATATCCTTTTCTTGCTGCTCCACTTGCTCACACACTGTTCTCGTCAATCCTTCAACAATGGAGCTCATAACGTTGAAGTCGGCAACGTTATATACATGAGAGTCATGTGGCTCTGAGGCGATGGAGCGCAGCTCGTTCTCATCAGCATTCTTTACACCTGCAAAAGAAGAGGCAATGCACGCGGGATATTGGTCTATTCAAACTGTAGGCACTTTCATTGGGCCTACAGCATGATAACTCACAGCTCCCGTCATCTCAGTGTGCGCCCAATCTCACCGATTGCAAACAGCTCAACCCCAGCTTTTTGCAGGCTTTCTGCAGGCGGTATAACATCATCCTGAGACTTCCCATCAGTAATGAGGATCCCGATCTTAGGTACACCAACACGGGCACCAGACTCGGGCTTGAAACAGTTCTCCAAGATATAGGACAGTGCGAGCCCTGGGGAGGGACAAAGGAAAAGAGAGAAAGGATAGAGGAGGAACATACATAAAACGAGAGCAAGGGTGGAAGGATAAAAGATTGTAGATATATGGTTTATGTCAGGTATAAATGAAAGGCACACGAGACCCACCGCAGAGACAATGAATTGTAATTTTACTTTAGTAACGGCTAAAATAAAGATGCCAACAATAAAACAGTACCCGTGAGGGTGTTTCCTCCTTTGTAGGGAAGGTTCTTGACAGCATCGATAACAACTTCTTTTGTCGTGAAAGCATTGAGATGCCACTCTATTCTGGGATCACCGCTATACTGAGCCAGACCTACAATCACACGTCACGTTTCATCACAGGTAATGAAGACATTTTGACAAACTTCAAATGATTATATTCGCTATATCATGGAAAGGTGATGCTCGACGTACCAATCCTGGTTTTATCAATGCCAACATCAAAGGCGTTGACGAGGTTTTCCAAGAACATGCGAACAAGCCGGAAGTTGAGACGACCGATACTCCAAGAGCCATCGACCAGGATCACAATGTCTGCTATGGATTCGGTGTGGCACAAAAACTGGTCTGCTGCAAAGACAAGAGATCCATTACAAATGAAATTCTAGAATGACATTCTTTTAAAGCAAAGACCTCCACCAAGGCTGTAAAGTTCTCCCAATGTCTGTCTGAAAATCTCATTAAAAATATTTGCAAGTTGTCAGTTTACATTGTTCTTACTACAGTCCTAAGACACAAGACAAATCCATAGGGGCTGACAATTGCCACACAAGCAAGCTTTTTGTCACTGGAGCTGCTTTGGGTCACTGGCCCATTTGGCCATCAAAAAAGTTGACTCTCATGTAACATGCAACAGCTAAATGTGAGAATCAGTTTCCTCACCTACAAAAAAAAAAAAATCTGATGGGGTCTTCCATTGGCCATGTGGCAGTCTTCGACATACCGTATTTTTCAGACTATAAGACACACTTTTTTCCATACTTGGCTGGTTTGCATTCATGAAAATTTGAACTTGGACTCGCACCCAAATCCCAGTTGCCTAACCGTGTTGACGACAGTGAATGACTTCTGCTTTTGGGTGCGAGTTCGAGCTCCACTGTTCTTAGTCTTGTTTTTGTAAAAATAAAATCTTATTTTTAGTAAAAAAAATAAGGAGCTCTATTTGAAACATAGAACACATCATTGAAGAGCGATTTGTGATCGTGAATAAAAATTAGCCCTAGATTGTTATTTATATTTTTAACAGGTGTGACTACTAGATATACAACGGTCAACACATTTGGAGCTTTATTTTCAACATAAAAGAAATCAGTGAAGAGAGATTTGTGAGCACAAAAAAAAACATATTTTTTGTTATCTTTATTTTAGCACCCAGGTCATTTTAATTAATTAAGCCTCAATACAACCGATCTCACTATGATCCTACATTGTACGCTCATAAATAATGGAAAATGTGTTATTAAAAACAATTCTAATCACCTGACCTCTGAAACGCACAAAAGAGCCTCATTAATCAAGGGATTCATAAACTGTATAAACTATAGGAGAACAACTTAGTGTGCTCCCCGTCCTTAAACTGTAAGGGGAGCGGGAATGGTGTGGTGTCCCGTCTAGGCTGGAAATGAAGAAATGAGCATAGAAATGCAATGGGTGTGTGTGTGGTGCATGTCAGCGTCACCGTGTGCACTGAGAGGGTGAGAGCAGCGCACAATTGCTCGCACGCATCTCAAAGGGAACATCGCCCTCAGTAATTAACTTTGGTGGGAAAAAAATGTGCATCTTGTTTTGTTATGCTTGGAGGACGTAACTACTTTATTTCTGAGAGTATGAAAAAGCATTTTAGCAGTGTGATTTCCATTAACCTGGTATGAGAAGAGAGCATGAAAGTATCTGAACCCTTCATATCGAGGAAGGACAAAAAAAAAAAAAACTCAAAGTATAATGTGACTAAAACCAAAACCAACAATTTCAATTAATTGTCAATGTATTTCAGGTTTTACATTGACATTCGCAGGTTAACGGGTTTGTTCGTTCCGAATTCAGAGGGGCTGTTAAAAACGATTGCACAAACCTGTGTAATCTGAGCGTTTGATCCCGTAATCAATCATCTGACAATTCCTCATATTAAATCTACCCAATGTTTTGAACAATGATCCACAATTACATATCCGATATACATTGCTCCTGCAATCATGGGGCTATTGACTCCCCGATGCACACAAATAATACACAGGGAAGCATAGGAAGGGGACAGCAAATCAAAGCCTTGCCTTGTGCTTACACATAAATATGCATACAACGTTGTTGTTGTTAGAGAGATTGGTCGGTCGCTACTGTGATTCGTGCTGATACATCTCATCGCGACACACCGCCTGCCTTACAAACAACAGCCGGCTGGTCAAAGGTGCCTCTTCTCCCCCAAAGTCCCATCTGCCTTAGTTCTTCTCTTTTTTACCCACCACCAAATCCCCTTCATCTCCTCTCGCATCGAACACCTTCGCCTTTTCCGATTGAAATTACATATCCTGAGAGCTCATTTATGACACATGGCTCGAAAAAAGAAGAAATGAGAGCCAGGGAGAAGGTAACAAGTGCCCCTCAGTAGCTACAACAAGTTCTGGTCTATTTTTTGTAGTCTATAAAGTAATGTTTTGCCAAGGTAGTTTGGGTGTCTTTCCATTCCCGTTGGTGGAAGGGGTGAACGCATGGATGGGAGGACTTTGAATTAGGGTGAAAAACTAAATTCTTCCTCATTGAAGTTACCCAAGCATACCCTAACGAACCAGTGCACAGTCGTGCTGGATCAGAAAAGCGCCTCCAACACAGTCTTGCCGAAAAGTGTGACGCATCCAATTGGTCAAATTTGCTGAAAAACGAAGAATCACAAGTACAGGCATATTTAACAAATGGTGCTGAAAGTGAATCATTCCGGTGGCTTTTAAGGAAAACATCTGGACTCTCCTCCTTCACGTTCACCCACGTAAAGACTCTGAGGATTTGGTGCTAAACTGTCTTTCATTTATCGGGCGCTAAATAATGTTGTTGGGTGAACTATATTTGAACCTCATTTGCAATTAAGCTTGCGATTAGCAAAGCCACTGCCGTAACTGATCATATTTTCATGCAAGTACACAAATGGATTAGCATCATCTATAATTGGCTTGCGAACACACGGTGAAACTGACAATCCACCTGGTGTAAGGGATCAAACACACAGCCGACCGATGGGGAGAGGTGGCTCCCAGACAGTCGGATTACCAAACAGGAGCAGTGAAATGGTTACTAAAACTGTGACAGCTGCAAGAGGTGACCATGGTTGCCTGCCAGACTCCAGAGCAATAGCACACACGCAGAGACAGAGGTCAAAATATCTAGAAAGGGGACGGGAAACTTAAATGCTGGAGGGGGCACCATTTATATATTTATTTTTTGCTATTGTGGGTGGCACATAGGACCATCCATCCATTTTCCAATCCACTTTATCCTCACAAGGGTTGTGGGCATGCTGGAGCCTATTCCAGCTGTCTTCGGGCAGTAGGCGGGGGACAGCCCGAACTGGTTGCCAGCCACTCGCAGGGCACACATAGACAAACAAGCATTCGCACTCACAGTCGCAGCTGACAAATGGCAGACTACACAGTGGATCTCATTAGCTCCAAGTGTGATTTTTCCTATTTCTCAAACTGTTTCGAATGTAACATTCACCTTCTACCTGGAGGGGCAATTGTGAATTCCAGTAGCAAAGAGCAATACGCCAGTCGTAAGTGACTAACACCACCAACTCCCTAATTCCCATGAACAATAAATATTGCAATAGAAAGTTAAAAATTCAAAGAGATAAAACTCACTCAACCCTTTAAAGTAGTCAAATTTGCTCAGCTCTTAAAACAAGTACATTGTACATGTACATATTCGGCCTTTTTTCATGTTGCTGTTTCTTTGCTCTATTCGCATGAAGCTTGGTTTTTCACAACGTAGACTTGATTCATTGCTGACTTTCTTTTGTTTTGTTTATCCAAGGCTCAGACAGAATGTGCTGCTGTTTCAGACCTTCTCCTTTAAGGTTTTATTTCCTCCCCACCACTGTGATTACATTTGCAGCGGCTGGAATTAATGTCAAGAACAGTGACAGTTATGCAGAGTGACTGGCAGTCGAAAAGGCTCCCCACATAACAGCGACATTTCACTTTCTTCATCAACTTTGGATTCCTGTGTAGAACTAGTTTTAAATTCGCAATTCACCCGCACAACCGCGATAATGTATTGCGAGGATAATCAAAGTCATATCTTTTAAACCGTTTTTCATCAAACTAGTGTGTAGTTGTGATGTAAGATAAATCCCATGCACAAAATGATAATGGGAATTCTGCAGTGTCTCACGATTGTGGCAGGCCAAAATATACGGCAGCACAGTTGCAGAGTGGTATCCCCCTCTTGCAATAAGTCAGCCGGAAAAGGCTCCAGCTTTCCTGTGACAGTGTAACGGAGATGTTGGACCCAAATCCTTAAAATGAACAGCTTCCTGTGTGTGTTGGATAAAGCTTCAATTCAACATGTCATTTGTAGTCCTTCTTCAAACATGTTGAAAATTAAGATAACATTTAAAAGAACAACGTAATTTAGTGAAGAATGCTCACAAGGCTGAGCTGAAAAGTCTTTTTAGAGAGCTCAAAAAGGACGTTTTTCTCAGCTGTTGGTGTGGGGGTTTTTTTTGGGGGGGGGCAAGTTTATTTGATCAGGAAACAACACCGAGGATTGTGTCCGTGGGCCTGCCTAGGGAGAATGCCATTCATGGGTTGAGACAGCATCTTCCGACCAATGTATTTTGACAATTTGTCTTGTTCCGCGATTGTTCTTTCTCAGCATCTTGAACTTTAATTGACTGCCTTGTCATGTTTCACCTCACTGCAAAGATGTTCTGACACAGCCTTATGTCTTATGTTTTGGCTCAATACACCAATAAGCTTTCCCTAAACTCGGCTCTCCTCTACCTTTGTCTGTTTGCTTTACCTGCTCTCTCCATTCTGTTTGTCTTAACCTAATCTCTGTGCTTGGTTGCTCACATATTTGCTGAGCTGAGTAGGCTTCTATTTCACAATCGGGCCTCTCTTATCATATCGGCCTTATTTATTTATTTATTTTTAAGCCTTATGCACTTATTGAAAAAAAAATGTCTGGGTGGGTGACTCTTCCTGGATCCATTAAATATGGTTTAATAATTGACTCTGCAAGTGGGAGACACTCGTTTTTAAACCACCCAACTTTTATGGAAGATACAGTATTAGTTTACACTATGTACTCGTACTCCAGTATGTGCAGGACTTACAAGGTTGCAGGTGAGCTTGAAGCCTATCCCAGCTGACTTTGGGCCATAAGTGGGTCCAATCTGGAGGGGTTGCCACCCTATCGCAGGTCTTCAAGAAAATATCATGGTCTTAAATCATGGATTGCAGCAATAGGAAATGATGGTGCGCTGAAAAAAACAGTGTATGCCTGACTCACACTGGGCCAGTATATATCACACTGAGAATACTTCCCCTCACCATCACTGAGCTGCTTTCCCACTTTGGTACACTCATCAATGCTTCAACATGTTTTCAGACAACAATGCACCAATTTACGAGACAAAACTGCATTATTGTTTGTTGCATTATTTACTTTTCTGACTTTTTAGATTAGTATTTCAGAATAAATGGCAATCATTTGCAAATTTCTCCATTGTGGGACAAATAAAGGTTTTCTTATCTTCTTATCTTATCTTAAAAAGTAACCATTCATAACCACCCCTGCTGCGCTCAAGCTCACACTCTTCCAAACATCTTCAAGCCAGGTAAGGGAAACACATTTAAGTGTGGAACAAATCCTCCTTAAATATGTGCCCAAGTATAACATCATTTCTATTCAAGATGTTACTGGCCAAAGCATACCATATTTTCACGACTATAAGGCGCCATTAAAATTCTTAAATTTTCTCCAAAATGGACAGGACGCCTTAAGATGCGGGCGTCTTGTGTATGCACTGAGTTCCAAAACTTGACTGACAGCCGACACGCTGTTTATATAGAGAAAAGGCGGAAGTGACTGTGGACAGGCATGCGGCAAAGAAGTCGGCCAATCAGTGAAGGGTGGGCGTGTATATATACATATATGGAGAGAGAGAGAGAGAGAGAGAGAGGCAGACATGAGTGAGGACAGGCATGCGGGGGAGAAGTCCGCCAATGAGTGAAGGGTGGGCGTGTAAGTGGACGCTAAAGGGACGCTCCAAGCAGGTACCAACACCTGTATAGATTGTGGCTATGTGCATTGTTGCAAAACAACTTCGGTTTTGGTTTCTAAGAACCCCTGAAAATAAATTCTACAAAGAGACACGCCTACGAAGCTCAGTTCAAACTTCAAGCCATCGGTTATGCTTTTGGCTAGCGTGCCCATCTCACAGCAGCGGTGAAAAACCAAGATGAGCAAATGAACTCTGATCTTGCCGTTATTCCCGGAGGCTTGACTAAAGCACTCCAACCGCTGGACATCGGCATCAACCGGGCGTTCAAAGTAAAGTTGCGAACGGCATGGGAACAATGGATGATCGATGGCATACACAACTTTACAAAGAGTGAGAGGCAGCGCTGGGCGAGTTACGTCACAATTTGCGAATGGATTGTGGCTGCCTGGACGAACGTGTCTGCTTGCACTGTTGTTCGAGTTTTTGGCAAAGCCGGCATCATTTCTGTGGAGCCACATGGCAATGAGAGTGACTCTGACAACGAGAGGGAACGCAGCGTTTTTGATGGATTACCGGTACTTGCACAATTGTTCAATTCTGATACAGAGGATGAGGACTTTGATGGATTTCCGGGTGATGATTGATCGAAAAAGTGAGTACATTGTACGATGGATAAATAAAATACAACGGAACTCAGTTTTGCTTTCGTTGCCTTTTTAAAAACTTGTTTTTAGCTTGTATCTGTATATCTTGGCATGCTACCGTATGCTTCAAGCTAACGTGTTTATAGCCTGCGCGCATGCATGCCGTATGTTTAAGCTGGTGTATGTTTTACCACTTTAAAACTGCGGCCAATAATACAGTGCGTTTTGTCTACGTGTAAAATACTGAAATAGCACCCATTAATGAGACTGCGCTCAACCATACGGTGTGCCGAATGGTTGTGAAAATACGGTACTTTTGCTTCTAAACAACAGTTTGTGTGACAGCTGTGTGGGACTGCGTGATTCAGCCGCCAGTTTTATTGGTAATTCATTATACACTGCATAAATAAACAAGTAGTGTCTAACTTGGCATTGCATCAAATATCAGAACAGAAAAAACTTCTCATCTTCTTCTTTTCACGTCTGTCATTTTTCTATCACACGGATGCTCATTAGGGTCGCGGGCACGTTGGAGCCTATTCTCGTTGACTTTGGTTCAGATGCAGGGTACGCCCTAAACTGGTCACCAGCCAATAGCAGGACACCAATAACAATTCACACTCACGGTCACGCCTCCGGAGAATTGAGTCTTCAGCTTTTGAAATGTGTGAGGATGCTGGCATCCCTAGAGAAAACCACGCAAGCATGAGGAAAACATGCAAACTGCACAAAGGAAGGCCAGGGCCCACATTCAAACAGCCAACTTGTGAACTGTGCTGCAGATGTGCTATGCCTGTTGTTTTTCACATCTATTCATCCACTTTATCTAATTCGCTTATCCTCACGAGGGCCGCGGTCACAATGGAGCCTTTCCCTTTTCCCTTGGGCGGTCGGCGGGTCTTACCCTGAACTGGTTGCCAGCCAATCGCAGTTGTTTTTCACAACTAACAAAATTATGCATCGCAATTATAATGGTGATACTGGCAGTTAGCGCTATTAATAAATCTGTTCTTAATGGGCCCTGCCAATGTGTATCCGGCTCTTAATTGAAGGGGAGCCCTGAATATCAAAACACGTTTGTTTGTCCAAAGGTCCCACCGGAAATTCAACCGATTTCCAAATTATCCGTTTCATCCCATCTGGAAAACTGCAACTAATTATGCAAACTATTGGCACATTGCTGTGCCTCTTCCAAAACATCATGTACTGTATATAACCTTGCTGCCATCCAGACGTCAATTTACATTTACCGGTAGACCGTATGACACTGCTTGACAGGATTAGAATATTTCAGAGTGCTATCATTTTCAGTATTTTTATTATGAGGTGCAAAGGCACGCAAGTGGATACAAATCATTCTAATTGACTTCTTCACCGTAGCAGTCCTTGCCAACAGTGACCCATATAGCACCGGAAGAGCCACCCAAGTGCAGTGTCATACAATTA
Organism: Hippocampus zosterae; assembly: GCF_025434085.1. Classification (NCBI taxonomy): domain Eukaryota; kingdom Metazoa; phylum Chordata; class Actinopteri; order Syngnathiformes; family Syngnathidae; genus Hippocampus; species Hippocampus zosterae. The sequence continues at coordinate 13,614,884 of NC_067455.1, forward strand.
GCTTAACCCAGCAGCGAACCCCTATTACTTAATTGAGGACAAGGACAAAAGTCTGGTGCAAAAAAAGTGCAATCTTGCTCTCTCACTCGCATGCAAACCAAAGTGAGCGATGGTCGATTTGCTCCCGAGACTATGAATCGACACCCAGCGTGTGCGAGGCCAACACAGCTTTGAATAGAAATGATTCAGCTGTGGGCCAGAGTCTAATGCAAAGTATAAAGACACATTGGCAAGGTGGATGGAGCCGTAAGTGAAGGGAGATAAATGGAGAAAAAATGTGCAAATTGCAGAGGACACCGAGACGAATTTTCACTATAGGTATTTTTGCTGCCTCCCTGCTTTGCATTCAAGTTTATGTTCATTATTTTTCAATTCTCCTCACTGCTTTCCCTACTGCCCTTCCTCGTGCCATATTTAGGCTGGCTCACCAGCTGTCATCATCATCATCATCACTCCACCCGGTTCTGAACTGGCAACATAAACAGATGATTCAAATTAATGTTGCAGCCTTTGCCGACTTCAATGGGCTGCCGCCTGCCATAATAATTCACCAGAATTGTGACATATGCCGGCATATAAACTCGTATGCTGTTTGAGCGTCAAATCTCTTTGCCATAACATGCAGATGGAAAACGAACAAACAAGAAATTGATTAAAACAATGGAAGCAGAAGTGTAAGCTACCAAGTGGAAGAAGAAGACGTTGCCGCGTATGCATAACAATATTGCTGGCAAGCGTGCCACTTGATGGAACACTGCCGAAATTTGCGCAGGACAAGATGAAAATACGTTTGCGGAATACCGCAAGAAAATCCACTTTAGACAGTTAGATGTCATCGTGCGCTGTGTCTCGCTTTCATTTACTGCCTCATTGAAAGTCAATATGCCTGTGTTTACTGTATAATGTATTCATCTTCCGAACCGCTTGATCCTCACTAGGGTCGCGGGGAGTGCTGGAGCCTATCCCAGCTGTCTCCGGGCAGTAGGCAGGGGACACCCTGAATAGGTTGCCAGCCAATCACAGTGTATAATGTATAACAAGGATAAAGTTATGGTTAAAATTGGCAGCACTGCTAATGAATGAATCATGGAAAATAATAAAAATAAACCCGCAGTAGATGAATAGAGAAAAGAAACAGATGTAGGAGCAGTGTTGTCTGTGGCACAGTCAGCAGGAGCACCTGCTACAAGGAGGAAATACTAAATTAAATGGCCTTCAGAAGGGTGCCAAGCAACCTCCTAAAGAGAGGTAATTACAAAACCAAAGCCCTCAAATAGTGTCTCTAGTAACGGATGTCTGACACAGAGCTATCTGTGAGGTGGTGTCTTTGTAGGGGTGATGCTCTAAGATGACTCTCCCGCCCGTCTCTCACTATCAGAGCATTCAATGTCAAGAGAATCTCATTGGCCTCCAGTTCAACTTTTACATTAGTCCTTTGGGTTTATTGCATGTGTGCGCGTGCGTGTGTGTGTGTGTGTTTAAAAAAATGCATTGTAGCAAAGGGAGTTTGAAAGTGTATGCCTTGCTTGATGCTCTGATTGCTTGAGTGCTCTTGAACAAGTTCATATTTGTACATACTCTTATTATTTGCTTGTTCAAATCGGCACGTACATTCTACTTTGCACTCAAGGAATTAAAGTCCACACAATGAACAACAATGAGACCAAAGGATCATGTGTGTCACGGTAGGCGTTTTTGTCAGTATCGTGATTCCGAAACTTGTTTAACCAAGAGCTAATTAAAGTGGATTATTTTATACTTTTACCCCACAGAACTAAAACATTTAGTTAGGTAAGAGCACACTGAGTGTCATCATTTGCAGCCTTGATTATAGCAACGCTCAGTGCAAGAAATAAAATTGAAGCTGATAGTGAAGAAGAATAAACTTTTGTGCTTTTGGAGTCAAAATATTAATAAATGGTAATAATTTCAAGGGGAACAAACTGCATCAAGATCAGTTATGATTTACATTTTGGGCTCAACTGGAGATTAAAATCTGTTTTACTAGTGGAGCCTAGGCCAGTTAACAACATCTGTGACACATTTAAACATTACCGTCTAATTTGATATCACACAGCTGTCCAAATAATCATCTATCAGCAATCATGTTTGAGGAAACAATGGTTAGGGCCGACTTCCTATGAAAATAAATAACTGGCTAACGCCGGTCTCACTAATGAGTTTGTTCTTGCTTTGACAAGCAAAACAAGCATACAAAAGGAAGCTTGGAACTCACTCCCCGCTGACCTTCGTAATACAGCCTCATTAACACATTTCAAATCCCGCCTCAAAACACATCTGTTTCGACAAGCCTATTCACTCAGACCATAAAGCCATTATTTTATTATTTTTATTTATTTATTTTTGTTGTATTTTTTTCTTATCTTATTTGATGTAGTTTTTAACATTGTACTCGTGATTTTAACTGCTTGTTGTAAGGTGTCCTTGAGTTTCTAGAAAGGCGCCCACAAATAAAATGTATTATTATTATTATTATTACAAAAGGAAGCTTGCGAAAGTATTTGACACCCCTGCAGCTTTTGACCTTTTGACACATTTCAAGCTTCAAACATAAAGTTTTATACCGGTGTGTATACACACACACATATATATATATATACATATATATATATACATATATATATATATATATATATATATATAGAGAGAGAGAGAGAGAGAGAGAGAGAGAGAGAGACATTATTATATATTAAATTATAATTTATATATATATATATATATATATATATATATATATATATATATATATATATATATATATATATATATACACCATAACTGAAGTGGCCGATCTCAAGAAGTCCTATCAGTGGCTAGAGAGGGCTGGCCTGAAGGACAGCACAGAGGCACTCATCCTGGCTGCTCAGGAGCAGGACCTGAGCACCAGAGCCATTGAGGCCCAGATATACCACACCAGACAAGACCTAAGGTGTAGGTTGTGCAAAGAGGCACCTGAGACGATCCAACGCATAACTGCAGGGTGTAAGATGCTGGCAGGGAAAGCCTACATGGAACGCCATAACCAGGTGGCTGGCATAGTCTACCGAAACATCTGTGCGGAGTATGGACTGGAAACCCCAAGGTCAAAATGGGAAACACCTCCGAAGGTGGTGGAGAATGACAGAGCGAAGATCCTGTGGGACTTCCAGATCCAGACTGACAAGATGGTAATGGCGAACCAACCAGATATCGTGATCATAGATAAAGGGCAGAGGAAAGCCGTTGTATTGGATGTAGCGGTCCCAAGTGATGGAAACATCAGGAAGAAGGAACATGAGAAACTCGAGAAATACCAAGGGCTCAGAGAGGAGCTGGACAGAGCCTGGAAGGTAAAGGTGACAGTCGTGCCTGTGGTGGTCGGAGCACTCGGGGCAGTGACCCCCAAACTAGATGAGTGGTTGCAATAGATCCCGGGAACAACATCGGACATCTCAGTCCAGAAATGTGCAGTGCTGGGAACAGCAAGGATACTGCGCAGAACCCTCAAGCTTCCTGGCCTCTGGTAGAGGACCCGAGCTGAATGAGGGACGGACACCACCCGAGGGGGGGTGAGACGATTATTAATTTTTTTTCTATATGACCAATCACACCTAGGGACCATTTGGACTGCCCAATCAACCTGCCATGCATGTTTTTGGAATGTGGGAAGAAACCGGAGTACCCAGAGAAAACCCGCACAGGCATGGGGAGAACATGCCAACTCCACACAGGAAGGTCGGAGCCGGAATCGAACCCTGCACCTTTTCACTGTGAGTCCGATGTGCTAACCAATCAATCACGGTGCCGCCTATTGTCATTATAATTATGTCTGCTTTTTTAAAAACCCCATAACTTGCCAACTAGCTCCATGAGTGCAGTGACAATGACCATATAGCGCCGCTTCTCGTTTCTCTGGGCGCTCAAAAGAGACTTCCTCGTCACTGCAGCCTCAGAGGATGAATTTGGCTGTGTGCACTTGTTGCAAGAACTTCTGTCATATAATATGTCATATAGTGCAACATTTTTGGTGATAATGTTAATGTTCAATATACAAATCACAAAGCAAAAACACATTGTGACAATAACGGTTCTCTTGAGTGGCCGTGTGTGAGCTTCCAAACGTGTGCATGCACATGTTAGCGTGCGTGCGTGCGTGCACGCATGCGCTTTTGTTTTGGCAGGGGTCTGGGCACCAAAAAAAAAATTTGCACTGGGGCATATCACCGTGATGTTACACCTCTGTCCAACATGCCTGATATTTTTGAAATCGTGAAAATGCAAACTCCACATAACCACATAGGACAATTCTCAGAATGGTGAAGCAGACATACAACCACTACTTCACCGTGCTACCGTACTGTCTATCTATATTGATGAAATACATTGTAAATAGCCTACACCGGGGACTTATTGAGACTTCATATCAAACATGGGATAAAGAATACACACCCCGCCCAGAAGCATGAATTGAAATGGAGAAATATAAGCGCTAACACTAGCATGCATAGAACCTTTCGCAAGTCACAGTGGAACATGAAAGAACACCTTTCACTCATCCGGAGCGTGACATTATCATCACCACAGTACACAAAAGCTCGCAGACACGCAACGCATTCATTGACTCTATTGACGCACAGCGGCATACTATTAAAAACCCCGAGAGATGTGAGGCACAACACTAATGAAGGTCACCCCTGCTGCAGTGAATGGTTGTGATAAAGTAGCCCGGGGGAAACTCAAATGTCTAATCTTGCTACAGAGAGAAGAAGAGGATGAGGAGATTGAGCAAGGGCAAAAATTATTTGATTCTTTAGCTTTCTTTCTTGATATGACTGTCCATTAAAAAATTTTTTAAAAGACCATTAATTTCTGCAGGTTAGGAAAAAATATTTTAAATTAGGAGATTATATTATTTCCTGTCACTGTGAAAGATTACATTAAATGTGATTTTTTTTTTCCATAGGGCAGGTTCAGTCAGAACTTTCAATTCGACTGACTCCTTCCCATGCCGATGTAGAGTCCAGGGAGGTTGATGTTCTCTGAGCGTGAGGTCATGGAGGTGTTTAAAAAGCTCCTCCGTGGCTGCGGCAGTGTGTGAGGTCCAGACGCATTTCCTAATGACGTTGTGGGGCTGTCCTTGTTGACATGTGACATCACAGGGGCATTAGGGACAGTACCTCTGCGGCCAGTCCACAATCTTCAAACTCCAGGGTCGGGTTTATTCAGGGGGTTAGGAGAATCGTTTTTTAATCTTTGAAATTAAATCACATTATTGATTGTGTTGAAAATTGTCAAACAAAAAGTCGAGGGAGCGTGCAGGCTAAGGAGTAACAAATTAATAGCTCCCTAAAGTTTTCTACAATAAATAAAGTATTTCAAAAATTCAGGATGATTGACAAAAAATTCAGGATGATTGACAAAGAAAGAAAGTTTCTTGAGAAACTAATCAGAATCAGAATTTCTCTCACTCTCTTGGTGTATACTCTGTCTTGTTCTACTTTGAGAGTAAACAGAAACTGTCTTAATTGAAGCTGCCGGAATAAATCTATGAAGTTGCATTTCCTTGGTGCCTTCTGATAAATTATCCTCATGCAAAGTGAAATCTGAATAATAAACCAGGCTAATGTGCATGTGTGCTGAAACAAGAATAAACGTTGAAGGTGTAAAATTAGGTTCTGTCTTTTGAACTTCTGTTTCACACAACATGCTAGAATGAAGGAATGAATGAATGAATTTTTTTTCCAAATGTGACTTATAGTTTGTGTTTAAAACCTTCTGTTCTGTTAGAAGCAGTTAAGAGCACTTCAAGCCACAAAGATGGCTTATTTCTTTGAGCAGTAAGTTTTATAAGCACACAGAAATCAACTTTACAGAAGATTCCTTGGAAGTAAAGAACCGCACAAACCCAGGAAATGATATGTGGTTTTGTCCAAATTAGAAAGGCAGTATTATAATCTATATATATATTGCGCGTCGTCCCGCACGCGGTCTGTCCTTCCGTCTGTCCCTTTTCAAAACGTACCTACTTCACCGCGCCGCTGCGCGCCGCCGCTGCGCGCCGCCGCTGCGCCGCTCAGGCAGTGGCTCACTACGATCGCGCGGGTATCTTAGCGAAAAAATGTCGTCTACCCACAAGCATTGCAATGAAATTGTTAGTTATTTAGTAGAGCTAAACATCTCTTTATTTTCGCGATAAGCAATGAAGATGAACAAAAAGTTGAACCAAGCAACAACACTTTTGTGGGCCGAAGGCCCACCTTACCAGCCTTCCGCAGGAACTAGCTGATGAGCAGCCCGGAGGGCGGCGAACCAGCTAGTAATACATAATACATAATAGTATTAGGGCGGCCCGGTAGTCCAGTGGTTAGCACGTCGGCTTCACAGTGCAGAGGTACCGGATTCGATTCCAGCTCCGGCCTCTCTGCGTGGAGTTTGCATGTTCTCCCCGGGCCTGCGTGGGTTTTCTCCGGGTGCTCCGGTTTCCTCCCACATTCCAAAAACATGCGTGGCAGGCTGATTGAACACTCTAAATTGTCCCTAGGTGAGAGTGTGAGTGCGAATGGTTGTTCGTCTCTGTGTGCCCTGCGATTGGCTGGCAACCGATTCAGGGTGTCCCCCGCCTACTGCCCGATGACAGCTTGGATAGGCTCCAGCACCCCCCGCGACCCTAGTGAGGATCAAGCGGCTCGGAAGATGAATGAATGAATGAATAATAGTATTACGAGTATTAAGACATCATACAAGTGCAAAAATGACCACATTCAAGAACACAGCGTCATTTAGTCAGGTGGTGACCAAGCAGAAATAATCCTTTCCTGTCTCTCTCTTTTCACTGAAGTCAAAATACAAGGTATTCAAACGTGTGGCTGTAGCGTATTACTGCCAGTTCAAATAAGATCTTGGTTTGAAGATGAAAAGCCAGACAATCTTGTGTGGGGCAAGGTAGTTCAAGTTTATAGGAAACCACAAATACGCAAGACCTTCATATATATATCACTCAGCCATGTGTACACAACTCTGAATGATTTACCAACAGAATATAAACAGGATTAGCACTTGATATCTGTTTGTGTGCCGCTTTCAAAAGGTGGGTTTTCCCTGTCACTGAGAAGCACCACGACTCAACATGGAGGAAGAAATTCCCCATCTTATGCAGCTGGTCATGGAAAGACCCTGGGCGCACATTTTTGGGGGGCCTTTGGGTTGTAATCAACAGCTGTTTCAAAATGGCCAAACATCTGCTCGTGCTGCATCAATTCATCACCAGCCCTCAATAAAGCAAACACATTTGTGTTTTATTTTATTCATCTGAGGACCACATTAACGTACATATGACACCTGATCAACCTGCTACCTGTGTGAGCATTTATCTTACCTCCGGAAATCTCGTTGACATTTTCAGGAAGAATGAATGAATCAGTCATTCGCTGTGGCTCCGTTTTTCCTACTCCATCACCCTCGCCCCTCTCAATTGCTGCACATGGAATAGAGAAGACATGTCACTTGCCGGCAAATACAACAAAAATGGATGACCCTGCCTTGTTAAAAATGGATCATTTGGAACAGCAACTGTGTCAGGGTGTCGGCATCAAAGTGTGTGGAGTCATTTATGTCTACAGCTTATGAAAAGTAGACCGATATGGGGCACTTGAGTGCTGCGAGTGCTCGCTAGCAATGCTACCATTTGCTAGCGCTTGCTATACTGGAGATGCCCCCAAACACTGGCAACAGACGCCGTACAATACAGTGTTTTTTTTTTTTAATTTCTTCTACTCTCTTTTGGCGGTCGGTAAATATTTTGGGTGCATTACAGCCCCCTTCCACCAACGATTTACTAATTTCAGCACAAAAATCACAATAACCGACCAGGATTCTACCTTTGGAGACAAAGCAATGTGTGATTCTATTCAGATGAACCGTTTTAAAACTTCAATTGGGATCGACAAATAAACAGCTAGATTCAAGCACGCTGCGCGAGCAAAAGCGTGCTTGAATCTAGCAAGAAGGAATACTTAAAAATAATAACGTATTTTATAATATAGTTATAATTAAGTGTGTACTAATTTTTTTATGTTTTTAAAGTGTGTAGGAGGGCTAAAATTATATGGTCTCTCTACAGCGGTTGAGTCTGGAACATAAACTCTGCTCTAAATGGGGGTTCACTGTCATAAAATTCGTACAGCACCTTTCCTCGCAGGTTGTACCCTTTTATAATGTTGCCTCATGTATCCAGTGACACAGTAAAAATTATGTTGTCAGGGAAGGCAGTAAACAAGTCATTCACACTAATAGGACGATATCAGCAGCAACTGTAGTACATCACTGAATACTTGGAAAAGACTTGAAGTAGATATGGAAGTTGAACTCCGTCGTCATATTCCAGTAGATAGCCACGTTGAGAATGAACACAATAGCAATAAGACAGCATTAAATGTCTGAACGCACCTTTAAATCTGCCCAGCAGTGCTCTGCTCTGAGTGCTGCCACTGACAGAAATTACATTGACGACATAGTCCTTGAATGGATCATAGTCTGTTATCAATACTTTGTTGTCACTTTTTGAGATGATGATCTCCCTCTGATGGCCACCTATTAGAAGCAGAGTACAAGAAAACAGGGCAAGGTTACACTTGTGAAAACAATACCATACCACAACTGTACAGGTTGTTGTTGTACTCAGTCATCTGGAGGAAGTCTGTACATTTAATGGCCAATTTAGAAATTAATTTAATTCCTGGAAATGATGGCAGTCATTTTCACTGCGCAAAATGGCATTTGAGGGGGACGAAAGACAAATGAGTGACCCCTTGTTATTTGTCAGTATAATGCTCCATGAATGGTGTTGCATGATTTGCGAGTGACAATGTGGCGCCTCGGAAGAAACGTGGTTGCCTGTTTGCTTCGTCCCATCACTTAAAATTTGACCCTGCAATCAATGAAGCCAGCAATGTGTGTGCATGCTTTCTGCAGTAGCCTATCGCTGCAGTCTGATGGATAATGACGCCGTTAGGAGAATGGCAAGGGAAAAGAAACAGCAGTGCTCAGCATCCAAAAGTCAGGAATCTAAATACAGAGTCTGTTTTAATTGGATGGGTTTTATGTCGTTGCACACCTCCATGCTCTATGTCTAGTTGAAACTTCAACTTGCTCATTTGCAATATACTTAATCGCCTGTTGCTGAGTATGAATACAGCAACTAATTCTCAGTCCTTTCCCAGGCTGCGCTTTTGAGATTTAGCATCTTGATAGACCAACAAATACCTGTATCAGCTGTGTCTGGATTAAAATGTTGTAATGTTACTCTTCTAAATTTCATTTGTTTACGTGAGTGTGAGTTTGACAGATTTTTTTTGTTTTCCTTTTCTATTTTATTGATACATTGCCAATTCATTACAAGAGTCATTCCAGCAATTTATTAGGACCACACTCGCTACACATTACTTTGGAGAGTTCTAAGTGAACCTCATCCACTACAAATTAAAACTTAAATCTTTACGAAAGAGTTTGTCTGCTGCATAAAAATCGGAGTATATTCCACTATATGGAGGAGAAACTGGAAAGCAGATCACTTGTGACTGGATCCTTTTGCGTAGAGCGCTTAACTATCTTGAGAGTGCGTGGCACGGAAAGGACACAGTGGAGGGTCAACATTTTTACTGCATGCGCTGAGTGCCAAAGAACCACTGCAGCACTTCCACTCCTTCCAGAGAGGAAGCGGCCATAAATTCGAATTTTTACTGTCTTCTACGCCGTTAAACGCAGCACGAAATTGTCAGACATGGCTTCCCTCACTAGCTTGTTTGTGGGGGAGAGCATTTTATGTTACAACCTGCTTATTCAGGCCTGCCCATTCTCTTTAACAATGGCTGCACGCAAGAGAATTATCGTCAGTTTCAGCACAGCATTCATCTGGAACTGTTGAGAGGTCAGCAGCGTTGCAATCAGGGACTTTATGTGACAAAGATGTATGGTGTTGACAGTAGAGACGCTGTGATTACAAGAAACATCAGTGCCAATTAGGGCTGCAGTAACCACTGAATGTATTATTCAAGTGCAGGAGTTGATGAAATCACATCAGACATGAACAATGTTCACTTATTTACAATAGTCAGGATGAGATGCCGAATCTCGCAGCTGTGTGTTCAGCTTGTGCCTCATATTGCTTTTGAGCTTGACTCCATCATAAATATAATATATATAATAAATATAGACATAGATTTAGACAAATCCATCCTACCTGGTATACTGTTGTAGATGAACAAGTAGCTATCAAAGTCGCCTTTGGGCTCCTTCCACGAGACGAGCAGGTTGTTTGGGTTCAGCACTTTGAAACGCAGCCTCCTCGGAGCTGGAACTGAAGGAGCACATTACGATCAACACTTTTATCATGGGAAATTAGTCATGGGTCGATTTATCAAAGGTATATTAATTAAAATGCTTTCAGTCACCAGGGACACAAGTAATTGGAAGGAAATATTTCCTCCCTCCTTTCTGCAACAATATGTAAATATTTGAGGAGACTTTTGTTCTTTTTGTGAACACATTTTCAATGCAATGGACCAAATCTGAGTTGAGTTGGGCACATTGCTCAAGGGTACCTCAACCAGTACTTTTGTTGTGGCTGTAAAAAAAAAAAAAAAATAAGTAATAGTAATCATATATATAAATAAGTGATTCTTTCTGTTTTTATTTTTGATGGCAAAACACCAGTTTTGAGAAGCACAAATCTATACGTGAGAGGTTGAACCATATCCTATTTTAGAATACTTTTTATTAATCAATATTGAAACAGTCAGTATACTTTTTATTTTTAGTGTGTTCTAACAATATTTCATAATTCTATATCATTTACAGCACGAAGGAACATTGTAGAGGAATTGTTCTTAATATATCTATCTATTTCATATTTATTTCTTGACCCTGGAATTTCTTTTGCTCGCTCACTGCCAACATGAATAACATATTCATTAAATTCATTCAATATATATATGTTATAAAATATTCTGGAATATTTTAAAGCCATTATTTATTATAGAATTGAATATTCTCCATGTTTCTTGTGTGTTAGCCATGTTGTCTTCGAATAGTGTATGACAATGTTGTCTCTTGCTTTACTAGGTTAAAGATGACCTGCTTCATTTTCTTTTCTTTATTTAATATTTTTTGTGAAAGTAAAACTGATGGGAAGATTCGAGTGCAGTGTGCATCAACACAAAAGATATATTACAAACATGCACAGAGACACGCAGATGTTTTGTTTTTTTCCTCCACACCCCTCGCGATCGATTTGAGACCAGTCCACGAGCTACCGGTCGATCGCGATCGACGTAATGGGCACCCCTGCTTTAGCGTAGCTCCATCTAGTGAATGTATTACGTAAGGTGTGCCTTATACTCTGAAGCGCCTTATAGTGCGGAAAATACATTATTTTTTATTATACTTAAGTTCAGCATGTTTTGTTCTTAAATTTGGAAAATGTTTGTTACAGCAGGTTTTTCCTTTCCCTGCTTGTTATTTGATCTGATTATGGTGTAGGGACACAATGCAGTACAGCAGTTTCACCAATTATTCACTGCAGTCCTCAGGTAATCACATCACGTCATCTATCAAATAGTCGAAAAGCATCGTGCAAAACTATATAATTACACCTCACCACAATAAGACTCGATGAATAATTCAGGGCCACTGGGAACATTAGAACTCTGGTAGCGTTTGCTGTGTGCTTGATAGTGTTTGAATGTAGTTGGCAGGAGATTAATAACGAGACCTTCCCTTTGCATGTCAAAGAACACACCCTTACACGGGCTGAATTATAATTAACGAATGTAAAAATTGAAGGAGACAGCTATCCAGCTCGACGTACGCCACGGTCTGTACATTGAGGCAATTCAAGAGACCGTAACTGTGATTAATGAATATGGATGTAATATAACTGTGGATGCTGACTGAAATGGAGGGCCTCTTATTCAAACTCTTCTTCACAGGTCAGCACATCTGCCACATGCAGAATATGAAGAATATTGATGGTCTACATTTCATTTTACATATATATGTGTTGGGTGGCCCGGTGGTCCAGTGGTTAGCGCGTCGACAGTGCAGAGGTACCGGGTTCAATTACAGCTCCGGCCTCCCTGTGTGGAGTTTGCATGTTCTCCCTGTGCCTGCGTGGGTTTTCTCCGGGTACTCCGGTTTCCTCCCACATTCTTTAAACATGCATAGCAGGCTGATCGAACACTCCAAGTTGTCCATAGGTGCGAGTGTGAGCGCGACTGGTTGTTCGTCTCTGTGTGCCCTGCCATTGGCTGGCAACCGGTTCAGGGTGTCCCCCGCCTACTTCCCGAAGACAGTTAGGATAGGCTCCAGCACCTCCCCCAAACCTTGTGAGGATAAAGCGGTTCAGAAAATGGATGGATATATATGTTTGACATCGCTTGGCCATATATTTCACAAACCATAGGGCCATTTTTTGTGGCTTAGAGCAGCTCATGACTGAGCTTTGCACTGAAATAATGTTTGGCAGTACAATTAAAGACCATCCTGCAAGTAAGCCATTGATAAGGTAGCCAGCAACAACAGTTTTTGCACCAGGAAATAATCCGTGGCCTTCAAGCCTTCATGAATGGATTCATACATTGAAACAGCCCCTTTGTTTTTGCAAATTAAAGAAATCCATTCAAACAATATCTTGTACATTTTCTTGCAGCAGGGCACTGTGAATTCCACTCAAACGCATTTTAACAAGAGGCTAATTAGCGTAATCTTAAACTGCGCAGGAGGTTTGAGCCAGAATAGAGCCATTCGGGCCATTCTTGCAGGCATACATGTTTACTTTCCAAAGCCTTTGTCCTGTGGCTTTTTTTAATGGATTTACAGTACAATATTAAAGCAGTTTATTTTCCTCCTCAAAATATTAGCTTCAACTCAAACTTAACTTTTCCTTCTCCTGCTCTTCTCTATGCCCTCTTGAAGTTTTCTTTGGTTGTCCTTGTGTCACGGAATGGAAGGAGCAGTACCCTATACCCGGATTTGAACCGAAAAACCTGTACACAGACATGATTTGGAAAGACACCCATCTGTCTATATAAGGTCCCAAAGGCGACAGTGTATGTGAAAGCACTGCACTGCAGTCTGAGCTCCCAGCCACCTGCTATGGGAGAAACCGAATGGCAACTTACCTGTTGTAATTATTTTCTCTGACTGAAAGACAATGTTGATTACTCCCACCAAGTGCATTTTATTTTCATTTAATTCCCCGACCCCGTGATTTTTGTGTGTGAATGACATCCACAGCTTGAATTTGTCAACTATTATTTTTATAATTACCGGTACATACACAGAATGTCCAACCAGGAAACACGAGATATGCAATATACAGACTTGATGAGCTGAAGTGACACAGATGACCAATCCACAATTTGGGGGCACATTCATTGTGTCTCAATGTCCATTTTGTGACAGTCCAAAAATTCCCATCAGCTCTTGCACCCATCAAAATAGGTCAATTTCACTGATATTTCTTTAATTTACATTTCATTCTACTAATGCCCCCCATCAATATCAAAGGAGCCACATTGGTAGGACCACTTCTCAGCTCCATTTGTTCCAGAGTGCTTGGAGATCGGGACTAGCTGGATTCCAGGAAACAGACGTTGAATGGTGAGGAGCCACTTGATTGGCTTTGGCTAAATTGGTGTTATTTGAATTCAAAGCAGGTTGCTTCCACCTCATTCCGCCTTTTGTTTATGAATTAATGCTTTCACCTCACTGGCTTCACTCTGAGTTATAGCCGGAATCAAGGGCCACCACAAAGTCAACCACTGTCTGCCCTCAAACCACACACATGCACTGCCCAAATGCATAAATTGATTATTGCAAACACACATACACACGCGCAAACACACGCGCAAACACACGCACAAACACACACACACACAACACTTGACGAGTTTCAAACTCCTCCACGTTAATTAGAGAAGCAACGCAATGAATTGAAATTAACGAGTATTCACAGAGAATCAGTTCACACATATGGGGAGGATTCCACACACACTCTAAATAGCGTGATTGAGTGACTGGACTCCAAACAAATACTTGATGATCAAAATCTAAATGTGAAATACCACAATTTGGACTTCTATTGTGTTGCTGCCCCCACAGCTGCAACACAAACTATTTCTACTTGCACACTCTGGGGGCCGAGTAGGGAACAAAATTAATAAGTGTCAATGCCTCCACAGCAAATATTTCATGTTGTCAACTTGGGATGGAGGACCACACTTGCAGAACACATCAACAGACTCACAGTGGTTCTGCCCACCGAACAAAACAACCAAAGCATACCAGAGACTTTATGTCCAGCAACATAATTAAATTTCATCTACTGTAATATATTTCACCTTTTTAACTGCAGAAATCTACATGTGCCCTCAAGAAATAGTATTTTAGTTTCTTTCCGGAGTGGATGGCTTTTTTAAAATCAGGCAATATCCGCTTGTGTTTGCATCTTTAACATTTGGATATCAAGTGTGTTTATAACTTGCTGTCATCGGATCCCGACACGCCATGATACCAGTGATGTTACTCATGGATTATTAAGAAACTCAAATTCTGTATGTAAACGTTGTCTTTCAAACAAAACACAGGCACAGAATACAACAATGAATCGGTGGATAAAAACAAAGAAAACATATTTTGTCAAATGTGTCACGATTTAAATGTCGTATAGTGTGATTTGTTCTTGAATGGTACTGAATAATACATGGACGGAATGATATAATTGGACTTCATTTATTTGGAATAACAGCTCCTCTTCTTACAGTCAAACAGCCTTTCTTTACCCTTTGGTATCGGGGGAGTTCTCCAAGATATTGTGCAGATATCTATTAGCTGTACAGACAAATATTCTCCATGGCCAGAACACACACAAATCAGCACTCTAAAGTCACAGCTGACCTGTATTGTTGCTTCGAGGGACATTCATGGCTTTTCCCTGGCCCCTCATGAAAGGACTGGATGGGGGTCACCCCTGTGATGCTGTAACTTCATCGCAACAAATCCGAATGTAATTTATACTGTCGCAATTTTGCTCCCACTACTTGCTTATTTCTGCCTAAAATCAAATAAATCACGCCATAGCTGCTGCAAATTGGAATGAAATGATGCAAGAGAGAGAGGGAGAGAGAGAGAGAGAGGCAAGCGGACAAGGGAAAAAATGGAGAAAACAGTGTAGAAGGTAGAGTGCGAGGAAATGGCGCGAGCAAAAAGGGAGGTCAAAATTAAGTGGTGGAAAAAAGTGGAAGAATAGAAAAGCCCTCCTTTCATTTCAAAGCTATCACTATTTAATAAGGACGCCGCTTGTAAATAAATCAACCACACACGAGGCAGCGCCACACCCAATAAGATTGAAGACATTCACGACTTAAGGATCCAATTCCCCTTGAAAGTTGCCTATGAACGAATAATTGATCCAGCCACGAGCTTCTGAGCGACTGAAAAATCTTGATTTAATTTAAATAGAAGCCAGATGGACTGTATTTGGATAATGACAATTGCACATATTTTTGCTTTGATATACTACCGCAATGGATTTGAACTCAAACAATGACAACACACAGAGTCGTACAGTTATAAATCTATGGCATTCATAATTGTACAGCCATTTTATGTATACTACCTTAATTTCAGAGCTCTAAACATGTGTGGAAATCATGATTATATATATATAAAAAAAAATTTAAAAAAATCCTCATCTCACCCCTCGGGTGGTGTCCGTCCCTCATTCAGCTCGGGTCCTCTACCAGAGGCCAGGAAGCTTGAGGGTTCTGCGCAGTATCCTTGCTGTTCCCAGCACTGCACATTTCTGGACTGAGATGTCCGATGTTGTTCCAGGGATCTGTTGCAACCACTCATCTAGTTTGGGCGTTACTGCCCCGAGTGCTCCGACCACCACAGGCACGACTGTCACCTTTACCTTCCAGGCCCTCTCCAGCTCCTCTGTGAGCCCTTGGTATTTCTCGAGTTTCTCATGTTCCTTTTTCCTGATGTTTCCATCACTTGGGACCGCTACATCCACTACAACGGCTTTCCTCTGCCCTTTATCTATGATCGCGATATCTGGTTGGTTCGCCATTACCATCTTGTCAGTCTGGATCTGGAAGTCCCACAGGATCTTCGCTCTGTCATTCTCCACCACCTTCGGAGGTGTTTCCCATTTTGACCTTGGGGTTTCCAGTCCATACTCTGCACAGATGTTTCGGTAGACTATGCCAGCCACCTGGTTATGGCGTTCCATGTAGGCTTTCCCTGCCAGCATCTTACACCCTGCAGTTATGTGTTGGATCGTCTCAGGTGCCTCTTTGCACAACCTACACCTTGGGTCTTGTCTGGTGTGGTATATCTGGGCCTCGATGGCTCTGGTGCTCAAGGATTGCTCCTGAGCAGCCAGGATGAGTGCCTCTGTGCTGTCCTTCAGGCCAGCCCTCTCTAGCCACTGATAGGACTTCTTGAAATCAGCCACTTCAGTTATGGTCCGGTGGTACATCCCGTGTAGGGGCTTGTCCTCCCATGATGGTCCCTCTTCCAGCGCCTCATCTTCTGTTCCCCATTGTCTGAGACATTCTCTGAGTACGTCATCCGTTGGAGCCTTCTCCTTGATGTATTCATGGAGCTTGGATGTTTCATCCTGGACAGTGACTCTCACACTCACTAGTCCCCGGCCTCCATCCTTTCGGCTTGCGTACAGTCTCAGGGTGCTGGATTTGGGATGAAACCCTCCATGCATGGTTAGGAGCTTTCGGGTCTTAACATCCGTGGTCTGAATCTCTTCCTTTGGCCACCTTATTATTCCTGCAGGGTATCTGATCACTGGCAGGGCATAGCTGTTTAATGCCCGGGTCTTATTCTTGCCATTGAGCTGGCTTCTTAGGACTTGCCTCACTCGCTGGAGGTATTTGGCCGTAGCCGCTTTCCTTGTTGCCAGTTCGAGGTTGCCATTGGCTTGTGGTATACCAAGGTACTTGTAGCTGTCCTCAATGTCTGCTATTGTTCCTTCTGGGAGCGAGACCCCTTCAGTGCGGACTACCTTTCCTCTCTGAGTCACCATCCGACTACATTTCTCAAGCCCGAATGACATCCCGATGTCGCTGCTGTAGATCCTGGTTGTGTGGATCAGGGAATCTATGTCCCTTTCGCTCTTAGCATACAGCTTTATGTCATCCATGTAGAGGAAGTGACTGATCGTAGCTCCATTTCTGAGGCGGTATCCATAGCCTGTCTTGGTGATTACTTGGCTTAGGGGGTTCAGTCCTATGCAGAACAGCAGTGGGGAGAGTGTATCACCTTGGTATATGCCACATTTGATGGACACTTGGGTAAGTGGCTTGCCATTGGCTTCAAGTGTGGTTTTCCACATCCTCATCGAGTTCGCAACGAAGGCTCTTAGGGTCCTGTTTACCTTATACAACTCCAAGCATTCAGTGATCCATGTATGTGGCATCGAGTCATAGGCTTTCTTGTAATCAATCCAAGCTGTGCACAGGTTGGTACGTCGGGACCTGCAGTCTTGTGCGACTGTTCTGTCAACCAGGAGCTGATGTTTGGCTCCTCTGGTATCTCTACCAATGCCCTTCTGTGCTTCGCTCATGTATTGTTCCATGTGCCCACTTATCTTAGCCGCAATGATGCCTGACATGAGCTTCCATGTTGTGGAGAGACAGGTTATTGGCCGATAGTTGGATGGAACTGCACCCTTCGAGGGATCCTTCATGATCAGGATTGTTCGCCCTTCGGTTAGCCATTCTGGGTGAGTCCCATCCCTCAGCAGCTGGTTCATTTGTACTGCTAGGCGCTCATGGAGTGCTGTGAGTTTCTTTAGCCAGTAGGTGTGGACCATGTCCGGGCCTGGTGCTGTCCAGTTCTTCATATCTGAGACTCTTTCCTGTATATCTGCCACTGTTATGGTAACTGGGTTCTGTTCAGGGAGGTTGCTGTGCTCCTCTCTCAGGGTCACCAGCCATTGTGCACTGCTGTTATGTGCAACCTCCTTCTCCCATATGCCTTTCCAGTACCTTTCAGTTTCCAGTCTTGGTGGGTCAGCTCTGTTGTTAGGACCCTGCCACTGAGCGTACACTTTCGCAGGTTGTGTTGCGAACAGCCTGTTTATTCGTCTGCCCTCATTCTCTTTCGTGTACCGCTTTAGGCGACTGGACAAGGCTTGGAGCCTTTGTTTGGCAGTTTCGAGTGCTTCAGGTATGGTCATCTGGATGTACCTCTCGGGTATCGGCCTTTTCATCACACCTCTCTGGGCCTCCGTCAATTGACTCACATCTTTCCGGACCGCCTTGATCTCCAACCGTCTTTTCCATGGTGGGTAACGTATCTCATGGCTTCCATGGTTGCTCTTATAGCCCAGAGTCTCCAGGATCACTGATGCTGAAGCGTATATCAGCTCATTGGTTTCTGTGATCGTTACGGTAGGGATCGCCCTCAGTGCTGCATTCACACTTTCTATGAGACTTTCAGATGGTACTTCACATAGCCGTTGTAATCGGTTTCTAGGTTGCCCAGCTTTCATTCTCGCCATGATCTTAGCTTTCAGGTCAGTTGCTGCCTCGCTCAGCATTTCATTCATTGGGGCTGGCCTCCCAATCTCATCATCTGCATTCATTGGGGCTTGCCTCCCAATCTCTTGTATGGCCTCTTCCTCTGATCTGGCAGCCTGGGGCCCTTCGCCATGGAACCTGCGTTGTACCTCATCAATCTCAAGTTGTGACAGCAGTTGCCGTTTGTGGATGTTGGAACACTGAGCTACTAGTTGTTTCGTGGTCAACCGTGACTGTGGGTTTCGAAGTAACCATTTAGCCCACATTCTCTGCATGTAACCCCTCTGGCTAGGGTTGCTTGAGTAGTAGCATTCCAACAGAGCCATGTTATCGCCTCTCGCCGATCTGCGCTTTGTTCCAGTAGCCCATTTTTCATCAAGGTGCTCTGGTTCCCCAGCACCTGACGCAGACCTTGTTTGGCCGGGCGACGTCTGAGCCGGCATGTCATTCGTTTTATTGTCTCTCATCATTGTATGAGGTAGGCATTAGCGTGAAGGATCTTGCCCAAGGACCCACACTGGATGGTGTTATGTGCTCATTTTTGCCCGAAGCGGGATTCGAACCACCGTCTCCCGTATGCCAAACCGATGCCTTACCAACTGAGCTATCCAGCCGCTTAATATATATATATATATATATATAAAGCGGCTGGATTATTATAATTTTTTAAAAATCCTCATCTCACCCCTCGGGTGGTGGCCGTCCCTCATTCAGCTCGGGTCCTCTACCAGAGGCCAGGAAGCTTGAGGGTTCTGCGCAGTGTCCTTGCTGTTCCCAGCACTGCACATTTCTGGACTGAGATGTCCGATGTTGTTCCCGGGGTCCGTTGCAACCACTCATCTAGTTTGGGGGTCACTGCCCCGAGTGCTCCGACCACCACAGGCACGACTGTCACCTTTACCTTCCAGGCTCTCTCCAGCTCCTCTCTGAGCCCTTGGTATTTCTCGAGTTTCTCATGTTCCTTCTTCCTGATGTTTCCATCACTTGGGACCGCTACATCCACTACAACGGCTTTCCTCTGCCCTTTATCTATGATCACGATATCTGGTTGTTTCGCCATTACCATCTTGTCAGTCTGGATCTGGAAGTCCCACAGGATCTTCGCTCTGTCATTCTCCACCACCTTCGGAGGTGTTTCCCATTTTGACCTTGGGGTTTCCAGTCCATACTCCGCACAGATGTTTCGGTAGACTATGCCAGCCACCTGGTTATGGCGTTCCATGTAGGCTTTCCCTGCCAGCATCTTACACCCTGCAGTTATGCGTTGGATCGTCTCAGGTGCCTCTTTGCACAACCTACACCTTGGGTCTTGCCTGGTGTGGTATATCTGGGCCTCGATGGCTCTGGTGCTCAAGGCCTGCTCCTGAGCAGCCAGGATGAGTGCCTCTGTGCTGTCCTTCAGGCCAGCAGTTTTGGTGTCGCTGGGCTTTCCGCGCATGCCGTCTGTCAAATCTGCCTGCTGACACGTCAATTGCTCACTAACGTCTACGAAGAAGGCGATTGTTGCGCACCGAAATTAAACAAGGTTTGAAGAAAAATTTGCAGTGACTGGAGGCAAAATAACAAGGCCAAAGTGTATCCAAACACAGCATTTTCTTAACAGGCTATCAACTGCAAAATGCTAGCTCGCACAACTGGCTCGAGTCGCCCTGGCAGAACTCCGCTCCTTCTTTATTCATCTCAACAGTATTTTTATAGCAACACTGCTGCCTAGTGTACAGTCTGAGAACATAACAGATGTGATACATTTTTTTGAGATGAGTAACATTTCATTCGTAAACTTAAAATTTATTTTCCCAAGCCACGCAGAGGCGCAAAACAAGGATGAAAGAGCCGCATGCGGCTCCGGAACCACGGGTTGTTGACCCCTGCTCTATGTCCTGCTCCTTTATGGCCCTCACTGGGGAGGGACCGTGCATGCTTTTCTTTTGCTACATTTCTTTTCCTTCAAGAATCTTTTCCTTTTGTTGGCAGCGAGCCACACTCTGCGGTCTCGGGAGTTACCTTGCAAGGGCAAAGACACCGACATTTCCATTGTATTTTTTTTCAGTCCCCACAACTTTCTGTCTCCACAACTTGGCCAGCTTGACTGTGAGGCTGGAATCAGAATGAACTCCCAACAGTTCATCCATTGAGAAGACAATCAGGGAGTTCACCCCCTGAGTCCTGCTTAAAACTGCGTTTAAAAACGGGTTAAATTAGTCAAGGCATGTCTTATCTTTTTCGAACGCTAACACGATCTCGTGCCAAGATCATTGATTTTTAGTTGTTTTTTTTTCCTTTTTCCAATTATATTATTCTTTGCTACTTTCACCCGCGTAGTTAGTTATCTTTTGATGTATTCCTCCAAATTGCCATGTAGATGTAGAGAATAAATGTTCACCTCAGAAAACTGCATTGTGTACTGTGCGTGTGCTTCAATGAAAGTTCTTGACCACTACGTTTCAACAGAGAACTCAAAACGCTTTAAATGTAGCAGGCTTCTAACTAATTGCCGTTTTTCATTTGTTTTACATCAGTTTAAATCTTTTAAATTTAATAAAGAAAAAACACACTAAAGGCGGCGGAGTGTACTCAAGGCAGTAAAATTCAGCGTTAATTAATTAAATAATACGTATTCATTGTCGCTACAAAATATTACACTGGTATTTTTCCTCAAATATCCAAAATGTCTCCGTCTCTCCGCAACGCCACACAGCGTTACATTATGTTTGGTTGATTATTTTCGGACATGGTGGAAGTTATATTTAGTGTTGAATTGGGTGATTCAAGTGCCCACTGAATGCTCACACCAGAAATGCACCACCTGCCAGTGGAATTTAGTGATGATAAAGAATTTTCAGAGTTGACCCTTGCATACTCGCAGTCCGTCACCTGTGGGTTCACATGTCCACGTTTTTTTTTTTATTCATTCAAAATGTTTTCAATAAGGGCGGCCCGGTAGTCGAGTGGTTAGCACATCGACTTCACAGTGCAGAGGTACGGGGTTGAATTCTAGCTCTGGCCTTCCTGTGTGGAGTTTGCATGTTCTCCCCATGCCTGAGTGGGTTTTCTCCGGGTCCTCCGGTTTCCTCCCACACTCCAAAAACATGCGTGGCAGGCTGATTGAACACTCCAAATTATCACATCCGAGTGTGAGAGCGGATGGTTGTTCGTCTCTGTGTGCCATGCGATTGGCTCGCAACCGGTTCAAGTTGTCCCCTGCCTACTGACCGAAGACAGCTGGGATAGGCTCCAGCACCCCCCACGACCCTTGTGAGGATAAGGCAGATCGGAAAATGAATGGATGGATGGATGATTGCTCTGAATGCAAACTATGACTGATCTGATTTATATAAAGAACATTTTAATTCTTAGCATTAATGTCATTCAAAATCATGACTTTCGCAACACCACAAGCATGGCAGAGAAGTAATTAGTTATCACACCATTCACAGTCATGATTTCATGAAATAAAATGCACACATATATCAATAATGCCCGAAGACAGCTGGGATAGGCTCCAGCACCCCCCGCGACCCTAGCGAGGATAAAGCGGTTCGGAAAATGAACGAATGAATGAATGTTTTAAATATTTGTGGGTTTGGGGGTGTTTCTTAATATTAAATATTTCTCTCTCTGTCGCACACTCACACACACACACAGTCACATTTAGCAAAATGTTGAAATTTCACTCTGGCTCATTTCCCTAATCTTTATCAAGATAAGTACAGCATTTAACCTTCTGCACTTCCTCTTCCTAGATTGCATATTCTCTCTCTCTCTCTCTATCTCTCTGTCTCTCTGTCTCTCTGTCTCTCTGTCGCTCTGTCGCTCTCTCTCTCTCTCTCGCTCTCTGTCTGACTCAATGATGTTCACATTAATTATTCATGCTCCCTTTTGCAGTACCATAACCGTACATGTGTGGAAAATGATGCTACGCCACATCAGTCGCTTTGATTCCCTTACATTAACCTTCATTCACAATGTAAATATAGTACCAAAAAAATCACCCACAAATTAATTCTCTCTTGCAATACATGCATTTTAGTTGACCCATCATCTTAGGTCTAATTTAAATTGTTGCCGAGCTTGTGATTGGCCTAAGACTGGGGATGGGAACTTTGGTTCCTCGAGAGCCGTATCCCACTTGCTTTAGAGCTCTCCCAACTCCAGCACACCTAATTCAATTGTTCATGATCATTTCAGGCGATAACAAAGCTTGCTGGTGAGCTGATCAGTTGAATCAGGTTTGTTGAATTTGAGCGAAATCTACAACAGGAAGGATATGAACTGGAGTTCTTTGGCCAAAGACATTTAAAATTTGATTGTGACTTCGGTACCATGGTGAAAATCGAAGCTGGTTAAAAAAATGATATTCATTTATATGTGACGATGTTCAAAGTGACATTGTTGCTATTGTTAAGACATTGCAGGTGGTGTCCTTTTCTGTGTCTCTTCTTTGGGTTTTTGGGCAGCATACACACGTACACAACATTCACAAAGTAAATGTGTCATTAAAAGAACAACATTTAAAATTGGTTACAAACAAAAGATTTAAAGAGATTTAAAAGCAAATTAAAGAAAACAAAAGTAGCTTACTGAAATTACTAAAATGCCCTATTGAAAGACAATTTATGATTCGTGTGCGAAAAGTTGGAAAAGCAGAGTTGTCAACCTGAATTGACAAGTATTTACACTTTATTGGTGTGTTTTAAATCTTGATTCAATCATATCATTCACTCTTTGAACAAAGAATACCAGCAAATCGGGGATCGTCTTATACATGGAGTGCAAGTACAGAGAAAAAAAAAAAGCTTTTCATGGGTGATTTGGGGGGTGTATTATATAAGGGGGGTGTCTTATCCTTACCAAACTATGGTATTTAAGATTGAAATAAACACAAATTGGGTTAGACAATGGTCATGACCATGCACATGAATCTACGTATTTCAGTCATTCGCCAGCACAAACAGGACAGCTCACTTTTGTGATGAGACCGTCTGATTTAATCCCATTTGCTGAGGTGCAGCTGATTGCAAGGCACACCGAAGCGTAATATAGTGTAAGTTGTGCGGCACATCACGTAGCAAATCACCCCAGCCTGAAGCTCGCTTTTACAGCACATTTATTAAAAACCACTTTGAAGCGTGGCGGCATCTGCAGCCAGGTGGCAAGCAGTGTCGCGATGCCGAGCTGAAATGGGACCCTGATAGAGATGATAGCATCAGCGTACGTGCCATGTCATCTGATTGGACTCAGCTTTTCCATCAGAGAGAATGCAGAAGGAGAAGTGATGAAAAAAGGTTGACTGAGGAGGAGTTAGGGGAAACAGAAGAGTTAGGGAATGGGGCACGGAAAGCTAAGAAAGCTTAGAGGGGATGGAAGGAGCTGAGGAGTGTTTTCAAAAGCGATACGCATAGAGTGCGGAACAGAGTAGTTTGGAGAACTTACCTTGATCCTGTCCTTTACTGGGAAAATAGGAAATGACAGCCAGTAACACCAGCGGAGCCCACAGACAGCACTGAGAAAACATCCTCACAACCAGTGACATGGACCTGAAAGAAGATGAAGAGAATTTGAGCCAAAGATTAAATGCTGACTGAGACAAGACACCCAGTGACAAAATTGAGGAATGTCATTCAGCTGTCGGGAAGCTCCGGAGGTCATGAAGACCCACCTTGCCACCCTGCCCCCCGACATAGCCCCAAGGGGCAGATCTGGAATCAGTTAACCCCATATATCGTCCACTTGGAGACAATTACACAGCAGTTGTTGGGCAGTCAAGACTGGCCACAGAACAGAGATTGAACTTCACGCCCACACCGAGGAGGCCGAAACAGTGGAGGACTTTGTTGGAAAGGAGAAGCGTCAATGAAAAGGGTGGAGAGAAGAAGAGATTTGGATTAATAGAGAACCGTACCAAACAGAAGAGGAGATGGTTTTTGACCTTCAACAACACATTTTAGGTTTGATGACAGAGAAGTAAAGTTCTTCAGTCAATGGGAGAATATAAATTATTTCAATTGAAAAAAAATGTTGATTTTGAGTCACAGAGTAAAAAAAATAAACTAGCCTTCCGTTTGATTAATTTGTCTACTAAAAATAAACAAGGGATTATTTATCAGTGTCTATAACCTCTTTAGTCTCGGAATTATAAAAAGGACCACCAGATTAGAATATGGAAAAGAGGCATTTCAACTACAGCGGTGTCATAAAAACCGACAGTTATACATGCACAATTTCCATTCAAGTGCTATTCTTCTGAATGAATGATGGAGGGCAGTGGTTCTGAACCTGGGTTCAATCGACCCCTAGTGGTTCGGGGAATCGGTCTCAGGGGTTCAACGCACCCGACTCAACATGTCAATTAGTTCTGACACGCCTGCTTGGCCATCACTGGCTGCAGATAATCACTTTACATTGCTTGTCTAATCAGTGCTACGGGAAATTTTGTTTGCTCAGTAGTCACAGCGTGACTGTCGTGATAGAACGTGGTGTGATTTTTTTAGAATGTTTTAATTCATGCTAATTATGTCGAGCAAAAACAGAAAGTGGTCAGACGAATATGTGCAACATGGATTAACATGCATCACAGAACGTGATGGGACTCAGTGTCCTATCTGCATGATTTGTCATGCCAAGTTGAGCAACTCAAAACTGAAGGAACACTTCTTGAATCCTATTTTTATTTTTCCCTAATGAAGGATTCGGTGAATGTGCATATGAATTGGTTGGGTTCGGTACCTCTAACAAGGTTAAGAACCACTGATGTAGGGGTGAGGGTTCGGAACCGAGGAATCTTGGAACCTCGATTTTGGAATGCCCTGTTAACAACCCTCTGGGCGTCAATTCAACATCTGAAGGTACATACATTCTTGCTGCTGGAGGCTGTAAATTTCCCCAGTGTGGGACGAATAAAGGATATCTTATCTTATCTTACTTTCCCTCTAAATTTAAACAATATTTTCACTTTTACTTTGAGTAGTTTATTAAACAGTTACACATGTGTACAATGTTCTTTTCGGTACATTAAATTAGCACTTCAGTTTCTGTTTTTGACCAAAGTGGTGAAATCTAAAATGTTTGGATTATTGAAGAAAATGGGGCTAAGGAAGGAATTCAGTAACATGTGACAAATGAACAAAGGGCAAAGGATGGAGGAAAAATAGCGCCCAAGTTTGACTGACACCTCAAATAGGGAACACGGTGTGCGTGCCACTGTCCATCCTTTCTCCTCTCTTCTTTCTGCACTTTTTGTTCCCCCCTCACCTCGTCTGCCTCTCACCTCTTGACTGATGCTCATTATTACGCACGCAGGAGGAGGGCTGAGGAATCTTTCCCACCCGGGGACACCCGCTCTGCTGCAGCTCAATGAATAAAACAGCACTTGTAACAAAGTTGTGTCAAGATTGGATTGTGGCATGTGGAGCTCTAAGCCGAGCCACAAACCCCATCTCAGACGATGCCGGTCAGCTTCAAGCGTTTCACGAGATAGGAACATGTTTTCTCTCATAGGTATAGGGAAGATTGAGTATACGTCGCACTTTGTCTGACTTTAAGCTCTCTTTTTTTGTATTTGCGGCAAACCCTTTCCAATGACTGTACCTGCAACCCCACGCACCTGAGACCCGCTCCCACTGTCACGCACATGCACGTACACTGAATGAAATCGCATTTCATACCTCTCCAGTCATATATTGAGCGCGTCCTCTTTTCTCCTCCAAAAAGAGAAATCCAAAACGACCGCAGCCGCGTCCCGAAAGGATTCTTCTCCCCGTTTCCTTCACCTTTCCTTCTCTACGGCTCGCTCGCTTGCTCGGTCGGGAGTCGGGGAGTGGATGAGTGGGTGTTTCTCTCCTCGTTATTCAGTCATCCCTCCCTACGGCTAATCCTTCCTGTCCCAACCCTCACTACGTCTCATGACACACACATACACACACACGCACGTATACGCACGACCATTGTACAGAGGCGCCACGCAGTGCAGCTGCGCAAAAGAACTCGCGTTTATCCTGCAGGTTGCAGCCTGCCGGGGTCATCAATCGACCCCCGTGGTCCGGCTGATATCCGGAACCTGCGCTCAGGGGTTAGCTCGGTCACTGCATTTAATTTCACCCGTCAAGGCGAGAAAATACTGATTGGAATTTGCAAGTGCATTATACGTTAAAGACATCGCCTTCTTAGTATAATGGATATCCCGCGTTTGGTCATATACATAATTCAACTGAGGTCCAGAGGCATATGCGCATTTTTGATGGGTTTGCCCCGGAAACGTTCAAACATGAACTTTATTTCATTAAAAACCTACATGTAATAATGATAGGTACATAATCTGTTCCAGTTCTTCACCATGAATTTATGTTTGGAATTTGACTATTGAATTAATTTAAAGCAGCAATTCACAATTACTAGTGCATAGCTGTCAACTTGTACGATTTAGCCAAAGTTCATACGGATTTTGTGGTGAATCTTACATATACGGCCGTATCGCACAAATCATACGGATTCTGAAAATTTCCAGGGGTTTTTTCACCAACTCCAAATCATTTGGAGTTGGTGAAAAAAGTAACGCAGGAATACAACTCTGAACACAGTAAGTAGAATGGTGATTAGACATTAACCAGACATTGTATTATGGAGATCTACAATAAATTTTGAAAATTTCGTGGATTTTTTCTGCCGTTATTTTGACATATAAAATGCTTTGGTATGTTATAAGGATTTTTTTGCTCTTTATAGGATTTTTTTGGTAGTTTATACAGGTTGGCGCTCCGAAAAGTTGACAGGTATGCTAGTGGTTCAACAGGTGTTCCATGGAGAACTACTCAATTCAATTTCAAGACTAAAATTAAGACCAAAACTGACTGACCAAACTATCTATATATATATTGCGCGTCGTCCCGCACGCGGTCTGTCCTTCCGTCTGTCCCTTTTCAAAACGTACCTACTTCACCGCGCCGCTGCGCGCCGCCACTGCGCCGCTCAGGCAGTGGCTCACTACGATCGCGCGGGCATCTTAGCGAAAAAATGTTGTCTACCCACAAGCATTGCAATAAAATTGTTAGTTATTTAGTAGAGCTAAACATCTCTTTATTTTCGCGATAAGCAATGAAGATGAACAAAAAGTTGAACCAAGCAACAACACTTTTGTGGGCCGAAGGCCCACCTTACCAGCCTTCCGCAGGAACTAGCCGATGAGCCGCCCGGAGGGCGGCGAACCAGCTAGTATATATATATATGTAAAACTTTATATAATTTATACATATAATATATATATATATAATTTATATATATATATATATATATATATATATATATATATATATATATATATATATATTATATATCATCAAGTTCCTGTTTAGCAGGGTAAATGCTGGGATTCAAAATGCTACTCAAGCCCTTTATGTTCCCTTTTGAACACTCACTGTGCTGTGTGGCTCACCCTGAGGCTTGAGAGAGTCATGGGAAACTGAGGCCGGTCTGGTCAAATGTCCCTCTGGATGGCTTGAAAGCCCAAATAGCTACACACACAACAGGTGTGTCGCTGAGGCAGCTCACATACACACGCACACACAGACGCCCGTGCACACACACTTGCACTCCTTCATGACTAAGTCAAAACAACTGTCCAGATGTCATAAACACCAAAATAAAGTGGATAACGGATGCCTTTCCCTTGTGTTGTTCCCTTCAACCTCCTCCTTTCCCAGTTGTGCTCACATCCTCAGCTGTTGTTTGCATACACACAGCAAACCTAAAAACAAATTGAAGGTACAAAATTACTGTCTTTAAATCGTGCTTATTTTTTTTACAATACACGTTTTTCATACATCCAACTAATCCTTTGGATTTGATAAAGCACAGACCATTGAAAAAAAATCAGGACAATACCGCTCATCTTTTTTTAGTTCTTCATTAACTCATCGTGGACACTTGTGGCTAATTGTTGCCCCTTCGGGTCCCAATTGGGATTGCAGAATAAATTAGTCAACTCGGCGTGGTGAGAATAACTGCATTAAACTTTTTTTTTTTTGGGGGGGGGGGGGGGGCTCTGTTACTGTTCAATTCCTTTTGTCCAGTGAATGACTTAAAGAACAAACGAAGGAGCAAATCAAAGTTGCACAAAAGTCTGTGCTCATTAAAGTAGACTCCAGACGAGCAACCGTGTCTATATTGATTAAAACAGCTTATCATTGATTAAACAAAACACAGAAACTGAATGAATGCAGCGGGGGGGTGGGGGGGGGCTCACGTGTCAAGTTTGTGGCATTATAATAGAGTGATGAAAAACAGCATTTCTTTTTGATTCTTTGGATTCGGTTTCCTCTTTTTTGATTAGTGTCTTCATGTTCTTATCCTTTCTCACCTCTGTACCCTTCTTCTTGTCTACCTCTACAATGTCACTGTCCTTTCCATCCCAAAGCTCTGATGAATAAAATGAGCAGCGGGTCATTCCGCTCAGCTCCATGTGGTCCATCTGTGATATTCAGACAAGTTTGTGAACCCTGCATTGCTGTAGAACAGCTCTCGGATATGCTTCATGCAGGTTGAATTATAGTCCCAAATACACACCGAATGCTTCTGTGTGCCTCCAAACATCATGACGGGATTGGCGATATCTCAAAATGAACTCAGTATTTGTGCGTCAATGCTGAAAATGGATGGAAAAGTGTGACAATTGCATTTGCTTTGAGTCTGAAAAGGTTTAGAGAAATGTTCTTTTCTTCAAAATAAATGCAACTTTTTGAAGCGTTAAGTTTCTTCTCACACTATGTCCTCATTTACTCTTGTCCCCGGTGATAAATTGTCACTCTGCTATTTCGTATTCCCTGGGCATACATCATGTATCATATTGTTAAAGTTCCTGTTAAGTGAAAATAAATGTTAATCTGACCACAGTGTTGTTAACGGCCCTGCCAAATTTGAACGATTAAATAAATGCCCAAGTATATGAAAATGAGGCTTCAAGTCATTGAATATTTTCAGAAATGACAGTAACTTGAAAATAAAGACATGTATTATATATTTACAAACAAATGTGTGAATTTACGTGATATTGATTTTAACTGTAGGGAACCTTGCTGAGTTTTTTTTATGTGACCTTAATGGAGGTTTTTCATCCAATTCTAGTAGAACAGTAAAGGCTGTTCCTACATTTTGGCCAAATAAGAATCTCAAGTAATTGCAAAAATAAACAATGGGATTGTTACAAGAGTGTTTTTTTTTAGTCCAAGGCACACTTTTGGAAGCAACCGGGTCGATTTAATCTGTCTGACTTTCTAGCTTGTTTATTTTGCAAGTTTCTAAAACTCCTTTCATTTGGTTACCGGGATTTAGCCAAACCGGATGGGGAGTGCCAGTACAGGGCAATTTTCACATCTCTGCATGATGGGCCACGGTGACTCTTTCAGTTTTCTGAAAGCCACCTCTGGGGTTTATTACTTCCCCATCGGATTCTTGAGTTTGTTAAGTAAGGAAGATCATGCGAAATCTGCTGAATGCATTTCCACAAGGTTAAAGATCGTTTGTGTATGACCAAGGAAGAGTCCAACATATTTTGGTTTGATCCAGATACAGTATCAGCATTTGCACTTTTTAAAACGTTGTGTGATAATGTCCATGTTTTTTTTAATTAATTGTTTAAGATGAATAAATGTGACAAAAAGAAGCACATTCTACAGATACATATAGGCATCTACACACTTAAAACTGATGGATCAAGAATAACCCAATTTTGTTCAGAAATTGGACCTACCTCCGACCCAACTTTCTGGGTTGATTGATACAATATACACACACACACACACACACACACACACACACACACACACACACACACACACACACACACACACACAGACACACTGTTTTGTTTTCCACCCCCAAAAAATTTGAACAGATCCAAATTATTCTCCAATTTTATAGTAAATAGGACATAGTTCTTAATCCTAAAATGTACGCCATGCAGAGTGGATTGATCAGCCTTGGTGGAGATCAGTGCTTCTACAACCGTGTATGGTCGTTTAATTGTATTCTTCCCTCTCGGGGTGAAGTATTCACTCAGAATTCCGCCATATTTTTCTACATCCATCTTTCTTGACTCATATCCTACAGCATGTTGCCAGACATCCTCACAGCAAAAGCATAAGCAAGCTACGAATGTGAGAGTTTGGGATTCTCTGCACACGTCGGGAAATTTGGCCAAGCAGTTCAATATTCATCCCATCAGATGGATGGATTTGAGCTTCATGGTCAGTGATTCATGGTGGTGGCTTTTGGCTAACTCCCAGGGGGCTGTCATGTGTGCTTCACAGAGAAATGGCTTCCATCTGGTCACTCCGCTATGAAATGCTGCTGCTGCCATGACTGTTGTCCTTCACAAATGCCCCCCACTCATGCACACAATGGAACTTTGCTTCTTATTTACAGCTACGATGTACTAGACTGGCTGAGGTGGTTCGTACCCCGAAGATCGAAGAAAGCTTCAGCCTTCTTGCCTCAGTCCAACAACTACACAGTCCACCAGGCAGTTGACATATACATATGGACATGCACACGGACACTCAGGCACACACACTCAGTTGGAATGGTAATAACAAGCAGCAGGTTAATATTAGGGCCTGAAGTGACCACAGCCTAGTGATTAGTGTGACTGGTCACAATTATTAGTCACCTTGTTATCTGCAGCCTAAACTGTCATTTCCAGAGTGCTGCCCTGTTGACGTCACGTTGCGTGGTGGTGGTGGACCCCAAAAAGCAGGAAGGAGGTAGGAGCAGGGTGTACTTGACAAATTGTATTAAAACAGAGAAATCTAAATCCAAAACAAACAAAGTCCAAAGTATCAAACAAAAATCAGGACTGAAGCTAAAACATAACAGTAACCGAAACATGACTGAAACAAACCCGACAGCAGCAAACAATGACCCGACAATGAGTGGTCGGGCGGGAGTCCTTTTATACTACTAATTACATTAGGACCAACAGGTGTGCAGCTGCAGGGGGGGGGGGGGGGGCTACAGTGCCACCTGGTGGTCACAAACAGAATCATGACAGTTGAGGTTTAAGTTACCATTTCCAATGGGAATTGTCAAGGTATGAACACATCCATCCATTTTCTGATCCACTTATCCTCACAAGGGTCGCGGGGCATGCTGGAGCCTATCGCAGCTGTCTTCAGGCAGTAGGCGGGGGACACCCTGAACCGGTTGCCAGACAATCGCAGGGCACACAAAGATGAACAACCATCTGCACTCACACTCACACCGAGGGACAATTTGGAGTGTTCAATTAGCCTGCCTTGCATGTTTTTGGAATGTGAGGGGAAAAACGGTGCACCTGAGGCCTGGGGGGAAAAAAGTCGAACACTTAGTTGTGTGGACCACAAAAATTGGTAAAAACCAAAAATGTCTTGAAACTATTTTTCCATGGTTATTTGTTCATCATTTTAGCAGAATCTGGAACAAATGTAGCCTGTTTCTGCAGGGACATTTGTTGGAGTAGCAAATTATCAATCAAGGAATTATAGCCGTTGTCTTTGTTATTTAAATAGTAGAAATTAAAAGTTTTATTTCATGATTGAAAGCAGAGGTGGGGTCGATTTGAGACACGGCAATGAACATGCATGACAACGGTTGGAATTTTTTTTTTAACTTATTAGCTAATGTAATAACTACCATCGCAAGTTAGACAGCATTCTTTGGTGTTTGTAGACTCCACAATGCATTGCATTTATTTGGCAGATGATGCCTGTGAGTGTGGCTGTTTACTGAAATGCTTCCATTGTTCTTACAAACTAGTGCAGCTCACGTTGAACAGGCTAAACAGCCTCATCAGTTATTTCAAACACTATAAACGGGGAGGAAAACATGTTCATTTCATTCATTCATTCATTCATTCATCTTCCGTACCGATAGATCCTCACTAGGGTCGCGGGGGGTGCTGGAGCCTATCCCAGCTGTCTCCGGGCAGTAGGCGGGGGACACCCTGAATCGGTTGCCAGCCAATCGCAGGGCACACATAGACAAACAATCATCCACGCTCACACTCACACCTAGGGACAATTCAGAGTGTTCAATCAGCCTGCCATGCATATTTTTGGAATGTGGGAGGAAACCGGAGCACCCGGAGAAAACCCACGCAGGCCCGGGGAGAACATGCAAACTCCACAC
This sequence comes from Hippocampus zosterae, assembly GCF_025434085.1. NCBI lineage: Eukaryota > Metazoa > Chordata > Actinopteri > Syngnathiformes > Syngnathidae > Hippocampus > Hippocampus zosterae. Next base: position 13,647,637 of record NC_067455.1, read on the forward strand.
AGGGAGGCCAGAGCTGGAATCGAACCCGGTACCTCTGCACTGTGAAGCCGACGTGCTAACCACTGGACTACCGGGCCGCCCGCGTCGGGAGTGTGGATGGGGGGGGTCGGGGTGGGCGGCCCGGACCCCCGCGGGGGAAAACATGTTCCAAAAACTAAATCATTGAGCACAGTTAAACTTGTCTCATGCGTGTTCAAGCTTCTTTCATGAGGCCGATTTTGCATAACTTGCTCCAAATCGGATCTGCGCGGCAAAAGAGTGATTGACTGCGAGTGTAACGGGATGTGCTCGTTGTAGGAAATGGGTAAGAAAAACCAATCAGGACCAGGCAAGCATGACAGTCACTGCTCGGTCATCTTTTCTTTTTTAGTATGGAGGCTATACGGGGTCAAGTGATTCCCTGAATAATCGATCAGATAAACAATTACACGAAAAGTTCACATCACCAGCGGTCGTTTTGTCTTGTGGATGTAGCCGTTAATCTAAAATACGACAGCAATACGTCGACTCAGAATGGGAAAATGATCATTGGCAAATGATGCCCAAATGACTTATGGCCTGTAAACGTAGACAATTACAATCACGGGTCGCAAAGAAATTCATTGTTTATGGCCGCTTCACCCTGTTTCCTCTCAAATCATCCAACCAAAATCTCACATTGCTGATTGCAAAAAATGCACCGGTGCCATGGCTGCAGTCAGCATTTGGCTACATTTTGGATCATTTGGAAGACTCTCGTGCATGCGGTTAACTAAACTGGCAGTAAACCTGGGTTTCTGCTACAGCTGTTCCAAGCTCCACTCCTCTGTTGCATGAAAACTGTTGAGAGAAGTATCTCAACTTCTATTCCTATCACACTCTGTCAAACCTGATATTGGAGCATCATGAGGAGATCGGAAAACATCTTCAATGCATTGTATCATTAGAAGTGTATCGAGATGTGTATCACTAATTTAAACCAAACACTGTCTATCCTTTTTTACCTTGCCTGCTAAAGCCTGGATTTGTCCTTGTTTATTTAAACGATGCTGTTTTGTACAAATGCACCTGGCAGAGCATTTCAAAATTTTGCCTTTGGCAGTGATGTCACAGCCGCAACAAAGGCAGTATTGCACCGGGTCTAAAGCGTACTAAATATATGGCAGCAATTAGGGCCATTATCCTTCCTTTGTGATCAGGCGAACAAAAGACTGATATTCACATGTCAGCCAAAGACGATCTGGACTGATTTTCCTGTGGTTTCGTAAGTGTTTTTCCACCCCGACTGCCAATCGAAAATGTTCAACCTGTTCAATAGTTTGCATTTCAAATCCTCGTGTGTGGTCGGGTCGCTTGAGGATAAATCTTTCGGCAGCCTCCGAAAATCGGGCCTTTGCTGATATTGATCGCAAGAACTCGAAAATGATGACATTGGATTGGATCGTTGGTATGCAAAGAAATGACACAATGTGAATTTTAAATTAAGCGAACTTATTGCCCCATTGCGACAAATATTTTGAACGTCTAATTGGATCCTGACACTGATGTTTAAAGTGGATCTCTTTATCTGTTTACAATTTTACAGGATGTTGTATAAGTAGTTGTGTAATCTCTGAGGGAAGATAATATGCTCAATATTTCAAAGCCAGCAATATGGATGACTGCAATAAGGTTTTCAGTGGTGCAGTGCAAGTACATCCATCATATTGGATGTCATTAAGGTCTGCGAAACAAGAACACTCCACACCTGCGTCTGCATTTATGGAAGTGAATCAAGCTAAGTTACAACCACACAAGAGCCAAAGAAGTGTAGAGTAGGTGACATTTGTGCTTGCCGGTACTTGTCCTGTTAGTCAAAGGAAGTCGTGGACAGGAGACAATCCCAGCACTGTAATCGCAGTTGAAAGGCATTCAGTCAATCAACTCCTAGATTTTGTTCTTAGTCATAGTGGGAAAGAGCTGTCCTTACAAAATGTGACGGTTGTTTTGCTTTCTTGTCTAACAACAATATGCGCTTCCATCCATCCATCCATCCGTTTCTATTATAGCGCTTGCACTCATTTGGAGCCTTTCCCAGTTAACTTTGGTCGAGAGGCAGGGTAAACCCTTGGCGGTTATCAATCAATAACAGGGCACATCTAGATGACCATTTAACCTATCACGCACTGCCTACATGAGAGTCGGGCAAGTGAACCACCATCAGTGACGGGACTTGACTACTGAACGTTTATTTTCCCGACACTTCTCTCAAGCGGGACTAACAGAGAGGGCATCTTCTGAGATGAAAACAACGCACAATTTTCGGTGCAACAGTGCCATCTGCTGGTAGGTTTGTGCTATGGTGATTCACGGCCTCATTTAGTTGCCGTTTGATGATGATTGAGATTCTGGCATCATTTTTGTTTTGGTAAATGCCTCATCTCATGATGTGGGGCAGTTTAACATACATGCATACAATCGATATGGACTCATAGGGTTAGAATATATCATAGAGGTGAAACACTGAAATGGAAGGTAAAGCTCTCAATGGTGAGTCTCAAATTATCATTTATATCTTTGCATGAATATTGCAAGAAATAATCGCTGGTCACAACATTCCATACACGTGTGTGACATACCAATGTGACTAAATGAGGTCATCAAAAAATGACCTGGTTATGCAGACGGCACCACCAATTTGACTATTATTATCCAAGTAAAGTCTCTGCCTAACCTAATTTGTGTTCAAATCAATAAATACATAGAACATAATACCGGGTATATGCTTCCAGAATTTAAGGATGGACCCCGACACCTAAAATAAACATTTTCCTTTTAGTAATAGGAGAATCTGACATTACCATCATTAGATCTTGGCACAGACGAATTTGGATTTGGAGCCCTTAAAATGAAGAAATCCACTTTTTCTGGTTTCAACAAATGGTACTAATTCATACAGCGTCCTTTTCAAATTTGTAGTGCACTTGACTTCTGCAAGAGGTGGTAAAAGAAGCAAAATTAGACACATAAAATCCCAAAATGTATTGTGGTGTGAACAACATTCCCAGTAACACAAAATGCGTTTATTTCACACTCAACATTTTTCTCAGTAAAATACCTGCATTGACTGTAACTACAGTTCATTCATAGAACAGACATAGCTTAATATTGACTTGAAAAGCAGAAATGTCACTCTCTGACTGCTAAGCATATGTCAAAAGTAACTGCTGAAAATATCATCATCCCGTTTATAGTTGAAATGTGGATGTGTCAACACGATACCATCAAAAAAATGTATTTGGCCATGAGCCCTAGTGCGAGTTAAAGGTGACCATAAAACACTGATTGTCCTTTCAAACGAAGCACGACAGCATGACCAAATGACATTTTGTATCCAACACGCATGTGAGGAGAAGCAAAAAAAAGTCCATCCATCCATTTTCTAAACCACTTATCCTTACGAGGGTAGCGGGCGTGTTGGAGTAGGTGGGGTACACCCTGAACTTGTCACGTCGCGTGCTCGCCAGCAGGTGGCGGGAGAACCCGCCACCTGTTCGGCACACCTGCCCGTTATTTCGGGCTGATTACGTGCCTTTATTAGGCGACTCCGGCAGTCATCTCACTGCCGGAGAATTCCTTACCGTGCCATTGCTCTCGATTTGCTATTCTCGTCGTTCGACTATTTCTCGCTGCCCTATTGCCTTACGGCCTCAATCATTCGCGTACTTCTCATATCGATCAGATTGTTATCTCGGTTGTTCCTCGCCCTTTATCGTTTCGCGAGCGTTTTCAGTTGTCTTCCTTATTTTTTCCTGGTCCTTATTTGACCAGCGTTTTCTGTTACCGTTTTCCCTGTTCGGGCTCCTTTTGTTCTTATTAAAAACCCCTTTGTTCTCACAAGATCTTTTCGTTGTCTGCTTCTCCGGGGATCCACCTCTTTTTTTCTGTTGTGCACGAGGCGATTCCTCATCGCCTCGGGCTCAACGTGACAGAATTCTCCGGCCACCATGGATCCCGCAGACGTCGAAAAGATCTTGTCCGCTCTTGCTCGGCAAGAGCAGCAAATGAGCCAGCACAGCCAAACCATTACGGAACTCCGCGGCGCGGTCTCCATGCTGGCTCACCGGTTCGAGGATTTCGAACCCCGCTTGAAACGGGTGGAGGAACGAAGACACCCTTCCGGTCTTCGTCCTACCACTCCGGAGGCGCCCCCCTCGTACCCCACTGTATCGAGGGAGCCCTCGCTTCCACATCCCCCGCGTTACGGGGGTGAGCACGGGCAGTGTGGACACTTTTTACACAACTGCTCGCTCGTGTTTGACCAACAGCCGTCCTCCTATGCCACTGACGCCGCCAAGGTGGCCTATATCATGAGTCTCTTGACAGGTCCGGCGGCATCGTGGGCAATCGCGACCAGCGACGCAAAGCCGAATCTCCGCACCTCCTATCCTGACTTCGTGGCAGCCTTCCGTCGGGTGTTCCACCATCCCGTGCGGGGCAGAGAGGCGGAGGGGCGGCTGCTCGCCCTGCAGCAGGGCAGGCGTTCGGTCGCGGACTACTCCATCGAGTTCCGGATCCTGGCCGCGCAGAGCGGGTACGACGATCGGGCCCTGTGTGGACTGTTTCGCCGGGGTCTCAACACTCAGCTCAAAGACGAGCTGGCTACTCGCGATCACAGCACGGACTTGGAGGAGCTGATCGACCTCTCCCTCCTTATGGACAATCGCCTGAGGGAACGGGGTCGGGAGCGAGGAGGTGATCGGTACCCGTCTCGACGTCTCCCGTACCGTGAGGAATATCGGGGGCACGGCGAGCACTCCCGGGGCCGGGAGACGGCATCCGCGGAGGAGCCGATGCAGTTGGGCGGCAAAGACGGTGGCGCGGAGGAAGGAAGGCGCCGTCGTCGGGACCATGCTACACCTGACGGCGCACAACCACCCTCCCGCGCCACAACCAGCTATCCGGGATCGTCTTTCCACGCTCCTCCCGATTACTGTGAGTCACGACCTCGCGCGTCACCCTCCGAGTCTAGGCGAGTCGATAAGCGACCAGGACACCCTAATAGACTCGAGCTCGAGGCGGAGGTATTCGGCGAGTCCCGGTCAAGACGGGTTCGGGCCCTGGTGGATTCGGGAGCAGATGATTGTTTAATGGACACTAATCTCGCGTCCGAACTGGGGTGCTTTTTAGAGGAGTTAGTAGTGGCGAAGCGGGTGCGTGATCTGGATGGGCGCCTCCTGGCGGTGGTAACGCATCGAACGGAGCCGTTAAAGCTTTCTTTATCCGGTAATCATATTGAGCATCGTCGTTTTTATGTTATGCGGTCCCGGAACGCCCCGATCATCCTCGGTTTACCCTGGCTCCAGACGCATAACCCGGTGATCTCATGGGCGCGCCCCGCTATCGATAGCTGGAGCCCTTATTGTTACCAGCACTGCCTGCAGTCAGCCGTCGGGAGGCACGAACGCGTCACGCCCCCCGAGGAGATCTGCCTTGACGGAGTGCCGGAGTGCTATCGGGACCTTGGGGAGGTCTTTAGCGAGGATCGCGCGCGCTCCTTGCCCCCACACCGCCCCTACGATTGCGCGATAGACCTGCAGGCGGGCGCTCCGTTGCCAACCTCGCGTCTGTATCAGGTATCCCATCCCGAGCGTGAGGCGTTAACGGAGTATATTAACAGCTCGCTCGCTGCAGGTCTCATCAGACCATCACGCTCACCGTTAGGGGCGGGTTTCTTCTTCGTAGGGAAGAAGGATAAGTCACTACGACCCTGCGTAGACTATCGTGGACTAAATGAAATTACAATTAAAAATAGATACCCGCTACCCTTGTTGGACTCCGCCTTCGCCCCATTGCAATCAGCCACCATATTCTCAAAATTAGACTTACGCAGCGCGTACCACTTGGTTCGCATCCGAGAGGGCGACGAGTGGAAAACCGCGTTTAAGACCCCCCTGGGCCATTTCGAATATCTCGTCATGCCTTTTGGCCTCACAAACGCACCTGCCGTCTTCCAGAACCTCATTAATGACGTGCTCCGGGACATGATCAACATCTTCTGTTTTGTTTATCTTGACGACATTTTAATTTTTTCTCGTTCTCTGCATGAGCACCAGCAACATGTTCGGCTGGTGCTACAACGTTTGCTCGAGAACCGGCTCTTCGTCAAGGCAGAAAAGTGTGAGTTCCATGTTCCCGTCATCTCCTTCCTGGGGTTCATTATAGAACAGGGCAAGCTACGGGCGGACCCCATTAAGACGCGTGCGGTCACTAACTGGCCGGTCCCGTCCAACCGTAAGGAACTGCAGCGTTTCTTGGGGTTCGCCAACTTCTATAGACGCTTTATCCGGGGTTACAGCCAGATGGCGCTTCCCCTAACCCGCCTTACCTCGGTCAAAATCCCTTTTAAGTGGGACCCTGCCGCGGATGCGGCGTTCGCGCGTCTTAAGGCGGCGTTCACTAGTTCATGCCAGCCTGACCTCGGGATACCACCCTCAGTCCAATGGGCAGGCTGAGCGCGCCAACCAGGATCTGGGGGCGGCCCTCCGCTGTGTTTGTCTCCACCGTCCGGCGTCCTGGGCCGACCACCTGCCCTGGGTGGAATACGCCCACAACACTCTCGTCTCCTCCGCTACAGGCAGGTCGCCGTTCATGACGGCCTACGGCTACCAGCCACCGCTGTTCCCGTCCCAGGAGGGGCTGGTGGAGGTCCCTTCCGTGCAGCGCCACCTTAAGCGGGCCCATCACGTGTGGAGGGAGGCCCGGGCTGCGTTGTCCCGCACTGCGTCCCGGAACCGGCGGATCGCTGATCGTCGTCGGCGCCCGGCGCCCTCATATGCGGTGGGAGAGAAGGTGTGGCTGGCTACGAGGGATCTTCGCCTGGCCGGCTCGTCTGCCAAACTGGGACCCCGATTCGCTGGCCCGTTCGAGGTCGAGGCCGTCATCAGCCCCGTCGCGGTCAGGCTCCGGCTGCCGGCCTCCATGAAGGTCCACCCCGTGTTCCACGTCTCCCTGCTCAAGCCTGTGTCTTCCAGCGCCTTGGCGCCCCCTCCCGCTCCGCCGCCGCCCCCGCGGGTGGTCGACGGGGACCCGGTGTACACGGTTCGTGCCATCCTGGACTCTCGGCGCAGGGGCAAGGGCTTCCAGTACCTGGTCGATTGGGAGGGCTACGGGCCGGAGGAGCGGCAATGGGTGCCTCGCTCCTGGATCCTTGACCCGTCCCTTCTGCGCGACTTCCACACTGCTCATCCGTCCAAACCGGGTAGTCCGCCGGGAGGCGTCCATTGAGGGGGGGGTACTGTCACGTCGCGTGCTCGCCAGCAGGTGGCGGGAGAACCCGCCACCTGTTCGGCACACCTGCCCGTTATTTCGGGCTGATTACGTGCCTTTATTAGGCGACTCCGGCAGTCATCTCACTGCCGGAGAATTCCTTACCGTGCCATTGCTCTCGATTTGCTATTCTCGTCGTTCGACTATTTCTCGCTGCCCTATTGCCTTACGGCCTCAATCATTCGCGTACTTCTCATATCGATCAGATTGTTATCTCGGTTGTTCCTCGCCCTTTATCGTTTCGCGAGCGTTTTCAGTTGTCTTCCTTATTTTTTCCTGGTCCTTATTTGACCAGCGTTTTCTGTTACCGTTTTCCCTGTTCGGGCTCCTTTTGTTCTTATTAAAAACCCCTTTGTTCTCACAAGATCTTTTCGTTGTCTGCTTCTCCGGGGATCCACCTCTTTTTTTTCTGTTGTGCACGAGGCGATTCCTCATCGCCTCGGGCTCAACGTGACAGAACTGGTTGCCAGCCAATCGTGGGGCACACACTAAAGAACAACCTTGAGTGTTCAATCAACCTCTCGTGCATGTTTTTGGAACATGGGAGGAATTGGGAATACCTGAAGAAAACCCAAGCAGGCACGTGGAGAACATGCAAACTCCACCCAGGAAGGCCGCAAGGCCGGATTCCAACCCTGCACCTCTATACTGAGAGGTAGATGTGTTAACCAGTTGTGAACCATACCACCAGCAAATTTAAGGCAAAAAAAAAAATCTCAGTCCGACCATAGATTTTACGAACAGCACTTTAAAAGTGAAGGTAAAGTTAGGGCAAAAAAATGGCAGTTAAAAATTCAGATACAATCATCAACCATACAGATCAGATGTAAGCTAATCACTATTCATGTTTTTTTCATCTTTCATGTTAAAGGTAGTGTAAAAATATCCAAACTGCAGCTTAATTGCAAAAAAAAAGTAAGTGTATGTGTAAAAGTAGCGGTAAAATCTGCATGTTTAAATAACACAAACTGACAAATAAAACAAATTAAACAGTTGAGATCAACAGCAGTCATCTATGGTTGAGAATTGATGACGCACTTCCTCACTGCACTTTTTAATTGAGTTCTCTACAATTGCCTTGAGAGTAGAGAAGACACTGAACCAGTGGTTCTTAACCAGTTCATATGCACATTCACCGAACCCTTCATTAGTGACGAATAAAAATATGATTCAAGACGTGTTTCAGTTTTGAGTTGCTCAACCTGGCATGACAAATCATGCAGATAGGACAATGACTCCCATCACTTTCCGTGATTCATGTGAATCCATGTTGTAAATATTCGTCCGACCGCTTTTTTTTGCTCGACATAGTATTTTAAAAGTTCTTGAAAAAAAAAAAGAAAAATCACACGATGTACTATCACAACAGTCACTCGTTGATGACTGAGTGAACTAAATTTCCCGCAACACTGATTGAACAAGCGATGTAATGTGATCATCTGCCGCGGGCGTGTCATAACTAATTGACATGTTGAGTCGGGTGTGTCTTAACCTTTAAGGCAAAGGTTACGTCGAACGCCTCAGACCGATTCACCGAACCCCCGGGGTTCGATCGAACTCAGGTTGAGAACCATTGCATTAAACAAAGTCACAAAGATTGACAAGAAACAGAAGTCATCTCTTGCCACAAACTATTTTAGTGGCCTCTAGTCTAATATAGTAGCTTTACTTAACATAGTTGACAGATAAATCATTTGGAATAAACGTTAGGCTTGAATAGGCATAGAGTATGAGTATTAAGAACGGGACTAAATTGTACGTAGACTCACTTGACACTACATTAGGTACACCTGAGTCAATACAAGAACTGCATCAAAAATTCTGCCCTACACAGAAAATAATGATCACTTTTTTTGACACAATCAGAGAGGTCTTGTGAATGCATTGATACTACACCCTGGCAAGGCTGGGCATCTATCCATCTATCTATCGATGAATTCATTGCAACTTCTCTGCACTGAGGTGAGATTGGACGCCCCAAGCAGCACCTCTCAACTGTGAGGCGGATGTGCTGCCCACACTTGATGAAAGGCGTGAAAGTGGGCAGAACGTCAAAACACCTGTGTTGACACAAAACACATTGCGGCTCAGTGTGACAATCGGATGAAAACAGACCAACTGTGGACATGTTTTTCTATTGGACTATACTTGCGTGTTTTCCTGTTTTGACATGCTTGTTGTGCATCATTCTGAGAAGCTCTCTAATAGTTGATGCGGTAATATGTGAGATTATTTGAACTGGTATCTAATGTTGAGGTTAATGTGTGTGTGTGTGAGAGAGCGAGAGAGAGAGAAAAATGGGAATTTATATTTTGACATAACACACACCATGGGGAAGGTCATATTAAATTTCTTGATATGCTACATCTGGTTACTTCTATGCAATATGTATTAGTTTCTACATACATTGGCTCAAATGCTATGTCACAAAAAATTCATGCGGGGACTCCATATTTACAGCCATCATACTGCATTGTGAACATATTAATGATGTAGCAGCATTCAAAAAAGAAATAGTGTGCATCTCTAAATTAAGCGAAGGTTAAGTGCTTTGTGTTGGGAAAAAGTTCCTCTCTTTCGTCGGCAATACATTCAGTTGTGTATTTACCCTGACTAACCAACGTGGATCGGGGCTGTTATGTAGCCCATGACAAAATGGTCTAAGCCCACCCAATGATCTCCATTAATAACCTGCCACATTTAAATGGCAAATTTATGTAAGAAAATTACCTCAAATTGTTTTGTGGTGCTAATCCACGGGAGTCTTGCCTCATGTGTTGTGTTTATTATTTTACTTTATGTTAACTGTTTTGTAAAGCGCTTTCTTTACAGCTGCCGCTGTTGTGAAAGCGCTATATAAATCAGCATGTATTGTATTGTCTTTGATGCTAGTATTAAATTGATTTGTGTGTACTGTGCACAAGAATTCAATTTCATCTGTACATTTATTGTGTGCCATGATTGTCACTTTTTGGATAACCCATGCAGTTTACTTTACAACCGGTCTTTTTAGGCCACACAAATTGATTTTTTATATTGTTTTTATGAAAGGTAATTTATAATGCAGGTTTTTTTTGGGTTAGAGCTTATAGTTATGGTGCTTATCCAACATCAGCCTGAATAAATGCTAAGAAGTCTCATTTGACTAAATCATAGTTTTTTTTGATTCAACTTCTTACATACACTGTAACTAGCTTCATGGGTATTATCTACGTCACATTTCTTGTTAATTCAATTTAGTGCGCCTGGATGCGGGTGGCGTGCGTGTGTGTGTGTGTGTATGTGTGTGTGCGTGTGTGCCAGCAGAGGGCAGCGTTGGTCTCTCCAAAGCTGGCATTGACTAATTGGGGAACCAGCGAGGGAAAAGGTCACTGGAGGTGGTAATTCATCTCTTGTAGATGTAACTTGGCACCCATTCATCTCCAAAATGTCACTTTGAGATGTGGACCGTCCGTCCTCTGAATTTAAAAGAAGAGGAGAAAAATCCAGAAGACTGCATCCTTCCTGACTTATTGTTTGTGTGCTTTGAGATGCCGAGGACAAGAACAGGACCACCAGGTGCAAGGGTTCACCTGCTTTCTCCATCCGGGTGGCTTTCACTGAACCCGGGCTATTTCCACTGCACGTTTCTTTTCAGCGGCCGTGCTCAAACAGTCATATCTCTTCCATGACTTCCATGACGATTGTCCTGGGGCCAGTAAGGATCAGGTTGCTCACAGTTCTGTAGTCCTGCGCGAGGACGTTCAAGCCGTTGACTGAGACCACAAACTGGCAAACCTAAAGACAAAGGAGATCAACTTTGAACGTCGACGTCCCTGAAAAGAAGCATTTTATTTTCCCCACTGCCATTTTTGCTTGCTTCTTAGTCCACGCTTCATTTGCGAAATGTAAAAATAAAGAAAGCAGCTTTTCAAATGATTATTACATTGGATATTTGGCTGGAGCTGCGGTGCCCGCCTGCTTGTTGTGCTGTGTAGGACAGAACGAATATTCTTCCGAGCACTTTTTGCAAGTACTTGACCCTTTCCAAAGAGTTTGTGGTAGCTGTTTTCCAGATAGATTTGAGAAAGATTTTTTGGGGGAGACAAAAACCACCTGGTGTGTCAGGTTGGAAAAGTAGACTCAACAGGATTATTCATCAGAATAAGTCAGTACAACAAATGCCTAAATGTCAAATTTCAAGATCGGAGCCTCAGAATCTACTGTAAATGTTACTGTGTGCGCTAAAAGTGATTATTGTCTCCTCACGTCCATGTATGCACGTGTGAGATTTGTAATTGGCATTGTTAAGAAAATATGCTCTTCTCTGTCAGGAATGAACAACAATAAAACACGTCAAATAATCCATGTTGTTGCTGCTAACCTCTCTCAACCTATAAAAATACTCTTGTACACACACACGCACGCACACACACACACACACACACACACAGTAGATTCTCATCTCATCTCTGTTTATTCCCTCTGCTTTGTCGTACAAGCTTCCTTTACAACTTCTCTTGACTGACACCTCCCACCGCCCCTCGCCCTCCCCCTAATTCCGGCCTCCTCTCACCGCTGTGGGCTTGTTACTCTTGGCTGGGTGCCAGTGGGCAGGGGTAGTGGCGGCGGGGCGGGGGTAAGAGAAAAAGAAAACCCCTCAGAGGAAGGACTACGAAAAATAGACACATGCTGAGAGGACATGCTGAGTTTTGCAAGAGCTTGTTCTTCTTTCTCAGGTGATGAAGAGGAATCAGAGAGCTTTCACCGAGATGTCCATTTACTTTGCTGACATGTAGATTTGATTGCTCGACATATGAATGATCCCCAAATTCGTGGACCAAAACTGTACTTTCAGAATGCAAATTTTTGGAGGGTGAACAATTATGAATGTGACCTGTGCGAAACGATGTCTGACTACTGCAGCTCTTAACTAGGATAAAATATGCAAACAAATGGAAAGGTGTCTGTGTTTGCAGGAATTTACCAGCCAGCAAACACTCACACGCAACTTCTAAAAAGGGTCGAGTAAACAAACACACCTTTTCCAGGAGTGAAGGAGAGGAAGGAAGGGGAAATGAAGGACCCTCAAGGGAGTTTACAAATGGTACACATGCACAAAGCTGTAAAAATAAGATGACACTTGCAACAATTGTCTGGTATGAAAAATGTTTTTCAACATTTTTAAGTATACGTGGCTCCTTTATTTGCACACATACTGGTGTAGCTAATCCGTATTTGCATCTAGAATAATAAAATATGTCATTAGCAACCAGCTTTTTATTGCCCATGTCAATCAGGCTTGGGGGAATTTATGGCATGTAGGCCAGATAAGGCTCACCGGAGCCAATTCTTGAACTAAATGGAACAAAGGAGGACATTTTTATATAAAAAAAATACAAATATACTGTATACAATACACACACACACACACACACACGCGCGCACACATATATACATACATACAGTATATATATAAAATTATTATTTTCCGGGGGGGGGGGGGGGGGTTCTTCCTAAATTGAGTACCGCCTCCTGGGGACTTAATACTGGACTGAAAGGGCCCCTCATGCGAGACCCATAGATTGGGATGTTTACTATTTAACATACAGCTAGTGTTATCCAGGGTACTTGGACTACAGGAAGTATGTCTGGTGGACAGTAGATAGTAGATAGTGTGCGGTATGTGCTCCCTGAGGTCACAGTGGCTGTGTGCTCCACCCTTCGGCCTCTTACGTGGACGCCTGCGTCAACACCTTGCAACGTGGCCTTCCCCGGGAGGATTATGTTACTGCGAACTAATTATCCATCAATAAAATGAGTCAGGCAAGATGGAGTGCAGAGAAGAGCAAGGCAGCTCCTCAAAAACAAACGGCAAGCACATTCTTGACTGGTAAAGTTGAAAATGACATGAGTAAAACAGTATTGATATAGTATTAGTATTAGAATTATTAGTATTGATACTTTGACTTCGATTGGGGAAACGTGCCTTCATTTCATATGAGCGCCAAATATTGTAGTTTGCCTTTAGGTCACACTATCAGTCCAAGTTGAAGTCAGTTAATCTTACATTAAGATAACGATACTGTATGCCTTATCAACGCTCGTGAACTTTGCCGCACATTTCCACTGCGACCGAATATAACCATCACAGCAAAGTGGTTATTCACTCTTCCCATTTCCTCTTTTTTTTGACACACACAAAAAAAATATCTGATTGTCTCTATTGCTTTACATTTTACATTACATTTTTTTGGATGATAACATAATCAACAGGAGCTCATCATTTAATCATCAACTATCAAACTTTCAACTCTGTCGTCATATGAGTTCTTGTAATGTTTAACAGCAAAGTCATGCGTTTGTCTGCTTCTCTGTCGCCTGCAGCCAGCCTGCCGCTGATTGTTTTGTTCTGGCTGGCCAATTCACGATACAGTCACTGTGCAATGCATTCCCAGCATTCCTTGCTGCCACTCTGCTTACACCACATTGCGCCAGCTGTGGTGGCAGCACGGGAGGGAACGATCACGTCTTCCTCTTACAGTACTTTTAGTTATTCATTCCATCTTTTGTTTCTTTTCCTGGCAATGTTACACACTTCCAAATTGAAAATCAACGTGATTGTTTTTGTTTTTGCTTCAATCTTTGCATGCGTTTTATGTGGTGTATAAAACGCCCTTACCTTCATGCCAGCAGCTGCCGCGGGTCCCCCGGGGTCCACCGCCTGGATGTGACAGGGTTTGCTGCCTCGTACGACGAAGCCCCAGCCCACAGCATCGCCTACGATCTGCGGAAGGTCAAATCAAAGGTTGCCGCAGCAGTATCACAAGATGTTTCATACTGTGCTCAACACATTGTCATGCGCACGCAGTGGGAATATGACGCGATACCAAAAGACAACAAAGGGATGTGCTGTAGGTGTGTTGTATTAAGTAGGTGTCTCTTTGCCGATGCCTTGAGGGACACGTGACCACTGTGTGTTTTGAAAACAGCGTTTAAATGCGTGATAGCGTGTTACAACAGCATAAAAGTGGCCTTCGTGGAGGCATGCGTGTGCGTGCACGTCTGTGTGTGGCCTTACAGTGAATGTCTTCTTAAGAAAAGGTCCTCCTGGCGTCTGGAGCTCCTCTGGACTCACTTGTCTCTTCAGAACTGTCCGACCACAGAACGTTTTATTATTATCTGATTAATGCCAGGGGCTGGGATGTATATTACACACACATACACTGTACATTGTGTGTATGTGTGTGTTGCACAAGGGTCATGTTCCGTTCTCTTTTTCAACAACTTCCTCAAACAGAAAGACACTCAAATATGATCCCTGAGCAGAAAACAATCACGTGGCTTCGAAAATATTGACAATTCATAATTGCTGCGGGAAAGTTTTATGCAATCCTTTGCAAGGCTCGAAATGTTTCTTATTCTTTGCGGACGGAGCAGTTTTGCAAATCAGTGAATTAATTTAAGGAACGGTCTTTTAATTTTGTTTAATTTTTGATTCAGGTTCATCCGTGGGACTTGAAGCGAGGGTTTTATTAAACAATAAAAATGGCAAAATGTGAAATGACAAAAACAATTGGCTTTCTTTTTTATGTATAATCAGTTTTTATTTCTTGAATTCACATTGTGTTTTGCAGCAAACTGTATTTTGTTGTCTAGAAGTAAAGCAAAGTTAAAAATGTAATTAAAATGTGTAAGCCCCTTATGATTGATGTTTTTGGTTTTCTTTATCAATTAATTGGATAATTAATTTTAACCAAATTAATCAAAATTGATTTCAACCATTTGAAAAGAATTATGTTTTTGACTATGATTTTAAAATGAAGTTAACTTGAGTTTTTTTTCCAAGCTCATCTGCAAAGGATGTGGCCCTTTTTTGTTGTTGTTGTTGTTTTAAAAATTAAACATGGCCCTTGAGCTGAGCACAAACATTTTTTGCCCACCCTTGAACTTTTTACTCATGTGAAACATCCAGAATTAAAAAATAATAATCCACCGTCATTGTATTTACATTACATGTGAACAGACAAAAATGTACTTCACAAACATGAAATACTTACCGGTACTAGTCAAGTGCAATTCAAGGACTTTGACTTCGACAGATATAAATACTAATGAGATGAATTACGAGACCTTTTCAATCATATTGTTGCTTTGACATTGTAACCTGATTCAAGTTGCAGAACCGAACTGCGCACTGTAGGGCTCAGGTTAAATTCATTTTTATACAGTGCTCGCATTGGATCTCATTAAATTAAGTGTGTATCACTGGGCCTGGGATGTATTGTATTGTGTTACCGTTGTTTTAAACTGCGTGCCAATTTATATAGAGCAGAAAGGAAACATTTCTCGTGTGTGTGTGGTTCCTTTTCCTGTTTTTGTTGTATACTTGTAGCTGAAAGATTTTGTGCCTACTAAGGGACCATCAAGGATATTTCCAACACATGCACACACATGCATACACAAACCACACTCATACACACCAACATTTTCATACATTTCTGGTCACATGCTAAAGCTTTCCATCTCATCAGATGATCCACATTGCATGGGTGGAACCAAATGTCTTCAGTAACCCATTCATAGTTGCAATGAGTCTAACTTGAAATAGCGCAAGTGCCATAAGACTGACACAGCAGAATGTGACCACCGTAGCTCTTTGGGATAGCAGAATGCATAGAGTATGGCGTGCTCACCGGACTTGGGGTTGCACAGGACCGGTGGGCTGCTGCTGAGCGTGGGACTGCTGCTGTAGTAACCACTGCTGCCGCAGCTGCTGCTCATGCTGCTGCGGCGGACTCCGACTAGCATCTTGATTTCTTTAGTCGGACTCACTGTTGAAGCCACACATAAAGAGTGAGATAGAGACATAATTATAATAATAATCATCATATTGTGGTCAATGAATTCATTTCTACTAAGATTCAGAGGGTTTGATGCAGGCTATTGTCATATTTATGAATAAAATATGATAACATCCACCACACGCTTGCCTCTACCCAAATCGTGTTAGAGACATGTGCCAATAAGCAGTAGCAGTTTTTGTCGCCCCTACACACCTGCCCGGCGCCTCAGTTCTGCAGACCAGACATTATTAGAAGTACCAAGAAGTAAACTGAGGCTCAGAGGGAATCGAGCCTTTTCCATTGCTGTTCCCTCTCTCTGGAATGACCTCCCACTGAACATTCGTCAAGCCTCCTCGCTGCCCATCTTTAAAGCCCTCCTCAAAACTCACTTGTATTCTTTGCCGTTCGACTCAGCATGACTCAGATTTGTTCTTGGTTTTGCTGTTGGGTGCTTTCTACTGTCTTTGTTACCGATTTATTGCTTTACTGTTGTATATGTTAGTTGCTCCATGTACAGCACTTTGTGTACAGCGATGGCTGTCTGAAAGTGCTCTATAAATACAGTTGAGTTATACTTTATTAGCCACACAAGTTAACCATAACTACCTTGTGACCTGCGAGGAAAATAATTTGGAGATTGATCACTTCTGGTTATATTTAAATGACAGCAACTGTACTGACCTCCTAATCCTTCAAATCACTTCTTAAAACTCACCTGTTCCGCAATGCTTTTAACACCTTTTAATCTTTTACCCGTGTGTGCTTTGTTTTTCTTCTTCTAAATGTGTTTGCTTTTAAGTGCACATTTTTATCCCGTGTTTTAAACTCTTGTGAAGTGTCTTTGAGTACGATGAAAATTCAGGAAGCGTGAAGAAAGGAGCTTGAACATTTAAGTACCAGCGAATTATGTCCCATCACCTGCAGTTTTTTTCTTGTCCCTTATGGCAATACACGCCACATTGACATTTTGCATGTTTCTGAAGTACAAACAATATGTTTAGTGTTGAGTTTGTAGTGATGCATACAAAGAGATCTGTGTGTGTGCGCATGTGTGTGCGGTGAAGTGCGGACTACCTGAGAGAAAACTGGTGTTGCCTCCGTCCGAGTTCTGCTTGCGGAGACAGAAGGGGCTGTCGTGGCTCTCGGGAATGCCGCGACCCCGCTCCTGGAGAAGCTCCATTAAGCGTCGCCTCCGCCGAAAGTTCATCCTGAACTGGAAGAGGAGCGGTCCGTCCACAAAGTGATGCTTGTTTGTGACTGGGCATAGAAAGCCGGAGGATAATTTTAGGCAAGTAGATGACAAGATAAAGAGCTTTCAGAAACAGCCGCGATGGATTTTGATTAAAATCTGATGATTTGGGACCAAACAGAAAATGATCTCATGACATTATTTCATCGATTAAAATGTGTTTCATTCCTCATCGATAGAGTATATCGTATTTTAAAGAGGAAAAAAAGATGCAGTTCCACAAATATTTTCATTTCAGAAAAAAGAGAGCTGAGCAAATAACACGCTGATCTACCTTGTGGTTTACTTCCTTGATAAAGGGATGCACCCACATACAAATTAGGGCTGCTTTGGGAACACTTGTCCTCAATCTACTTGTTAAGTCACCTCTGAATGAATGATAGAATGCAAAGAAAAGAGTTTGAACATCCAATAAGAAGGTGCATTTACAACCAAGACACATGAAACACAAAGTTGCAGTGTGCGTCTGTGTGCGCCCACAGAGTAAAACACAGCACATTCCAACACCGTGGAGATCCTCGATTCAATTGCAGTGACGCGCACCAACAGAAAGAGTTCTTTGTCTGCTTTCTCTTCATTCACTCTGCAAACTACTCACATGTAAAACACTGAAAGTCGTAATGTCCACTAATGCCGTTTATAAGGTCATGTTTCAAATTGGCATTTGCTGTAATGTTGTGGAAGTTCAAAAATAAACAAGGCAGCCATGTGACCGCTCCTCAGGGAAGTCCAATTGAATCATGCACAACATCCACATCAAATCTAATTTAACATCATGTGGAGGCTTGAATGAAAGTCATTCGGGATTTCTTGCCGGGTTTCGGCTCACGTCAAACAAAGCAGAGATTCAAACCTCTGTGAGCTGCTGTACAATGGTGATGGCCATTTTGTTTTTCCTAAAATAATTCTGCTAGCAGTATTCCCCCACAGCAGTATTTCAAAAAAATAAATAAACATTTTCCATAAGTGCCTGCACCGTATCAAAATCTATGGTGGTGCTGATCCAATCTCGGATTGTTGTGTCTTGACAGATTTGTGCTCCATTGCGTGTCATTCCAGTTTATCTGGGCTTGAAAGTTAGCATAAAATATACCTGTCCAATGTATGAGTTACTAATGCAGGATTGTAGCATACCGACAGAGGTTATGAAAGCGAAATTTGTAGGGTGCACACACAAATGCAACTAGCTTATTGCTACGTCCACTTGTTGCTTTCTCAAATGAATTGGGCAGGGTAGAGAGTGTATCGAAAAGAGAGATGAAAAATGAACTGAACAGAAATGAGGATTTCGCAAGAAAGTCCTGAATGCGGCGGGGAAGCCGAAGCAAGCAAAGTAAAAGAAATGATGACTACAAAGACAGATTTATAGCTTCCAATCATGTTCCAAAGTGGAGCCGTCCTCCCTCCTCACCATGCTGGATGATCCCGTGTTCAAGCAGGCGCCGCCCCAGTTGCTCTGCCTCCTCCCTGGTCGCCATCTCCCCTTCCTGCAGTAGCCAGTCAATGAACTCGGAAGCCACCAACGTCCGCTCAAAGTTCCCGCCTTCCTCCTCCCTGCTCTGTATGATGCTGTTCTCTGTGTTCATCAACCTGGACACCACCAATGAACTTTTAGTAAGCGGTCATGAAAGGTACACGGTGGTCATCGCAGCAAACGCATCAGCTGTCATAACAATTATTTACATGTCATGACATTCACATGGAAATTGGAGGCAAGACTAAATAATAATTCTCAAGAGTGTAGAGTATTGATTATTGGTTCGGTAAATTCATTCATTTTCCAAACCTCACTAGGGTCGCGGGGGATGCTGGAGCCTATCCCAGCTCTCTTTGGGCAGTAGGCGGGGGACACCCTGAACCGGTTGCCAGCCAATCGCAGGTCACACAGACACAAACAACCATTCGCGCACACACACTCACACCTATGGACAACTTGGAGTGTTCAATCAGCCTGCTATGCATGTTTTTAGAATGTGGGAGGAAACCGGAGTACCCGGAGAAAACCCACGCAGGCCCGGAGAGAACATGCAAACTCCACACAGGGAGGCCGGAGCTGGAATTGAACCCGGTACCTCTGCACTGTGAAGTCGACGGGCTAACCACTGGACTACCGGGCCGCCCTGGTTCGGTAAATGTGTTGGCCATTGTTTTGGATTCTGTGAGTACGTTTATATACAGAAATAGTCAATCATTAAAGAAAAAACATAATAGTGGTATATTATGAGCTATTTTTGTTGTAGAAAATGTCAAAGTGGAACACCTTCCAAACCAGCGGCTCAGACACATTCCCGACTTTATAATCTGAATAACCGGAGGCGCTGCGGATTAAAAATGTTATTCCCTGAAGCTCGCAAATCTTTAAAAGTGCCGAGAATAAGAATGGCATTTGTGCAGGAGCCTGCAATGAATATATATTATTCATAAATGAATTATTAATCTCGAATTCATATAGAATTAGAATTATAAAATAACCAAAACAATTAAAATATGATAATATAATAATAGTACTTAAAATACCTTCTGCATATATAGTACCGGTAGTGGAATACAAAAATTTAATAATTGGAGTCACATACGTCTCCGTGGGTTTGACAGCTTCATAAGGTAAGAAAAACCTTGATTGTCTCACAATGGAGAAATTTGCACAGTACAGCAGAATTCTTGAGGTTGATGTTTGTTATGTAAAACTGCAAAACTAATTCATATTTTGTCTCTTTTTTGTGGCATAGGGTAAGCTAAATATTCAAAACATTTCTTGAAATGATGTAGGACAGATGGACACGACAGCCAACGAGAACCACAATAGAAAAAAAGCCCATCAGCGAATTGTCGAACAAAAACCTCAGAGTGTGTCCCATCTGGATGGCTGCGTATGACGCAAAAAACTCCTCATCAAAAGAAACAAGTACACACATGGGCAGGGCAAAACTGCTGACTCTCTCCCTACCCCGCACAAAAAACAAAACAAAAACACATCAGTCAACAACCGTCACCAACTCGGTGAAACATTGAAGCGCGGAGGCACACACTGTTGAGTCACCTTTCAACCAGTACATGTCCACACTTGTACATCGTGAGTCAAAGTCATGCACGGAAACACACGCTCTTTGCTGTTTGATGCTCAGCCACCGCACACCGATAATTGTCAACTTTATCCGCATCACGTAGCTTACTTTATTTCTAAAGATCAACCCCACAGGGAACTGGAGACAACATTTCTCAGATCACCTTTAATAGAGGAAGGGAAATTGCTTCTGAAGCATTTCTCACATAGCTTGCGGGTATGTAAACACGGACTACCGCAACATTGTAGCGAGATCCACAGCATGCAGAAGTCTTACAAGGCGGCTGTTAATGTGCTTTGGTGGATTTGTGCTGTTTTTCGGAGTTTAAATAGACAAAGCGGTTAACTCTACAATGTCCGTTTGCAGAAAGAATAGCTTCCATGAAGTGAGATATAGAGTTTTCACAGTTTACATATTCGACATGGTTCAATTACTGCAGCGCTTTCATGTTTTTCTATTGATTGTTGGATATTTATTTTCCGTCCAGACGTGTTTTTCATTCAGCGTTAGCATAGATTAGCGATAGACGATGGCACGTTCTGCATTTGTGGGTTACACCCAAAAATTGGTGACATTTAAAGAAGTATGAGTCGTGGTAGCTCAGCGGGCATCTGTGATGACATTATGATATCTGCAAGGGTTTTACAAAACATAAATTACGAAACGTTTTTTTTTCTGTATCATGTTTCTTACTGGGCGGCACGGCGTCCTACTGGTGCGGACGTCTGTCTCGCAGAGCAGAGGTATAAGGTTCGATTCCGGCTCCGGCCTTCCTCTGTAGAGTTTGCGTGATCTCCCTGTGCCAGTGTGGGTTTTCTCCGGGTACTCCGGTTTCCTCCCACTTTCCAAAAACATGCATGGCAGGTTGGTTGGGCACTCCAAATTGTCCCTAGGTGTGATTGTGAGCATGAATGGCTGTTCGTGTATGTGTCCCCTGCGATTGGCTAGCAACCAGTTCAGGGTGTCCCCCGCCTACTGCCGGAAGACAGCTGGGATAGGCTCCAGCACCCCCCGCAACCCATGTGAGGATAAAGCGGTTCGGAAAATGGATCGATGGATGCATGGGTGTTTCTTTAATGTCATTTTCTTATTTGTGTGGTTTACTGATGGCTTGACCTGTATTGGATACATTTACTGCATGTAGGTCACCATGTACAGGTACATGGCAGGAACTGATAATGACTAAGCATACAGCCTTGCTCCAGATACTGATGCCTCTGTTATGTTTCAAATTGATTTGATTTTCTCTTGAGAAGCTCGGCAAGAACTGCTTTCAGAATCCTAATGGATGAAATTAAACTAAATTAGACTGAGGTACATCGGCTGAGTTCTGTGAAAAGAAATTAGGGGGTTTATTAAAGCAGAGTGTCAACACTTATCCTAGCTCATGTGTCAAAACAATTTGCAGTTCGGTTTACTCTCAATGGTACATTTAAGGAGACTTTATGGAAAGTCAACATATGAATTGTTGAAATGTCATACTGTGATGAAGTACAAGAGGCTCTCTGCTCAACATGCGTGTAAAAATTGTCGATGAAATGTTCCGTGAAAGGTGTCTGTGTACACAGTCGTCACTCAGCCTGCTTAAATATGTTAAGTCAACAGCTCGTGTTAGCTGAACGGGGGAGGCGAAGCAGTTTCACAAACAGCAACGGCGCTGGTATACAAGTCAAACAGTATACATGGTGTCTATGTTGGGATTCTATTGAAAAGTAGAACCAAGCAAGAAATCGTCAGTCGTGACCTAAATATTCACTATACATTATTAAGACTCGACAAATAGTGCTGCATCTGAGTCCATGAGATCTGAGAGCGAGCTCCATGGGTCTGTTGTAACCGAATCCTTAACGGAAACATACGGGATGTCCATAAAGTCTCTTTAGCATTTCAAAAATGCCTTAAAAATGCAATTGATTTGATATTTATTCAGATTTGTTCTATTGTATTCAGCGTTTTTTTAAACCTCTTTTAATACACTTCTACATGGGCACCATTAGTTGCACGAAGCAAATCAAGCGGTGCAGCATCTTGCTGAAAAATGACGGTTGGTTGAAGGTCATTCAGTTGTTGTGCCACATATTCAGTTCAAAGGTCAAGGTAAACATTTGCAGAAGTGGATGTCTTGTTGAAGAAAAATGGACCAATTATTCGATTACACATGATCCCACACCACACATTCACCTTTGGGCAGTGTGATCAAAAACTTCAATAAACACTGAATACAATAGAATAAATCTGAATAAAATATCTAATCAAATGCATTTTTTTAAATAAATTTTTGAAATGGTAAAGAGACACCCAGTATTTTGGAGAATATATGTTTTCATTCTGGCACGTAAATATTTGGGCCCTTGGAGTTCTTACCAAGCCATTAAATGTGAAATCCAACAACCAAATAAAGCTTTTGTTATCCGCCCATTTCGGCCGGATGAAGATCCAGAGCACACAGGTGCTGTTTTCGGAATCATTCCTTCCCCACTATAGACTCTACGTATTGTTCCATTGCATCGTGAGTACAGGTTATCCCCTGTGTACTAATTGTCTCAGTATGTCCCACAATGCATCTTGATCAGTAGTGTACAACAATGGTCACTACAAAAATAAATCAGTCCCATAATGCATTGTGCGTTACCATTTGCAGGGTATTGTTTAATTATAGCACGAGATAAAGTCATGAGTTCGGCACAAAATATCTTTCATACAAGGAAAGTAAAACATCCCAACACGGTGATTTGTTTGGACTAATTATGTCAAATCAATGAGTTTTAAACACTATAATGTCATAGTAAATTATTTCTTGTCACATGCATGATATATTGCTCCACAACATAGGGAAGACTTGAACGGCGCAATGTAAAGTGTTCCCTTTATTTTTTTGAGCAGTTTATTTATACACCTCCAAACCTTTTGACATTCATTATGAAAAAAAGTGCATCATACATCTCCTTTATCATTATCTAATCATTGTTTAACTCATTCAGTACCAGCCAATTCTGGACCAAGTCTGAAAAGACGTTTAAAACCGTCTTTGGGAGTGAATGAGTTAATGCTGTCATGTAATCACACCTCTGACAATTCTTTTGAGTTTTTTTTTTAAACGGCATTTTACCAAAACTACTGACTTAGTATTTGTCATCATTATCCTCAAAGGGAAATTGCAGTGACTGTTTTGTCCACTACACAGTTTAGCTCCTGATATCAAATTGAGTTCACAAGGTAGAAAAACGAAGATGGCACAGATAATCCGACCAAGGTTAGAGCGCGTCTGTCAATGTTTGTGCATCCTGGGCTCCACTGCGCTTGATTGCATAAAGCTTTGAAGGCGGAGGCGACAGATGTCTGTGTTTGAACTCTTACGCAACTGCCGTGGTGTGTATTTGTTTGTGTGTTGTCTAGAAACAGGAAAACAGGGATTTGGTGAGAGCGGAGCGAATGTTAAGACAGATATAGAGGAAGGCAAGGCGCCGTTTGGAATGTGGGAGTGTGTTTTAAGATAGAGTTGATACAACAGCAGCGAAAGAGAACGAGCTGCAGACCATCTCGTGTACAAATCAACATCATGGGCAAAAAGCCGAAGACAATGAAAACTGTTCCATTACTTCCATTCTTCCCTGCCCCGTTTGGACAAATACTCTTAATTGAACTTCAATAACCGCATGTTCCGCCACCGCCTGGAAAGCTTTTGAAATAATTGAGCTCAACAGTGTCAATAAAATTGCGGTTTGGGAAATCATGTTTCAAGTATTAGAGTGTGGAAAAAGTCCGGAAGCTCTGCATGTGTTTTAGCGCCATACTTCTCATAGATCCTCTGCCCCCTCATGAAGACTTTGGCTTCGTTATCGAGTGGAAAGGTCCCATCGTCCTTACGGAAGCGGTAGAACAACTTCATGTCTTTGAACTCCCGGTGCTCGTCGCACACTGCAAACGCACAAACGGCACAAGATGACGTTTCAACGCTGACTTCAAAATGGAAACAATTTGTTTGGGCAAACACAGTAGACACCCCAGCGGTAGAACACATTCCTTTCTGGGAAGGCTGACCTAGAGTGCCTCGCATGAAAAACACTCCAAAACACAAGTACCGAGCTAACTAAACGGGCCTTCTTGTGCCACTTGAAGTCGGATACGGAACTGTAACAAACGGAGACGATGCCATATGGGAGATGTTCAGTACTGTACAGCCGGTTGCTCGCTGATCACATCTGAGGGCACAACACGGTGGTGCAAAAAAAAAAAAAAAAAAAATTGCACCGAAAAGGTGCATGCTGGGTTAATAGAAACCTATTACATTTCCAAAAAGATGCATGCTGGGTTAATAGAAACCTCAATTATAAATTGGGCATAGGCGTGACTGTGAGCGGGGCTGGTTGTCTGTCTCTCTCTGGAGTTAAATGTGTTTCCAAATTGTGATCAACAGCTACATGTAGAGAAGCGCACCTAAAAGACTCTTGTGGTTCTTCACTATTGTTGTTGAGTGGCTCGTTCTGACTGTTAGGTTTTTAGTGTGGAATGCTTATTGCAGATTGCAAGGTGAAGTGGAAAAAAATAAACAAGTCAAGTCAACAGTATTTATAGAGCACAGCCATCGCTGCATACAAAGTGCTGTACATGGAGCGATTTAACATGCACAATAAACAGTAAGACAATCGGTAATAAAGGCGGTAGAAAGCACCAAACAGTAAAATCAAGAACAATCTAAGTCATGCTGAGTCGAACGCCAAAGAATACGAGTTTTGAGGAGGGCTTTGAAGATGGGCAGCGAGGAGGCTTGCCGAATGTTCAGTGGGAGGTCATTCCAGAGAGAGGGACCAGCAACAGAAAAGGCTCGATCCCCTCTGAGCCTCAGTTTAGTTCTTGGGACTTCTAACAAAGACTGGTCCACAGACCTGAGGCGCCGGGCAGGTGTGTAGGGGCGGATGAGCTCAGAGAGGTAAGGTGGCGCGAGATTATTCAGAGATTTGAAAACAAAGAGGAGGATCTTAAAAATAATTCTAAAATGAATGGGGAGCCAGTGAAGGGATGCCAAAGTAGGAGTTATATGCTCCCTCTTACGAGTACCAGTCAAGAGGCGAGCAGCGGCATTCTGTACCAGCTGAAGGCGCTTGATGGAGGACTGGCTGACTCCAAAGTAAAGGGCATTGCAGTAATCGAGCCGGGATGTGACAAAGGCATGAATTACTGTCTCAAAGTGTTCATGTGAGAGGAAAGGTTTTATTTTGGCCAGCTGTCTAAGGTGAAAGAAGCTGGATTTAACAACTGCACCAATTTGCCGATCGAGTTTGAAATCACTGTCCAGTTTAAGGCCCAAGTTTGAGACCGTTGATTTCAGATAAGGAGACAGGGAGACAAGGAGAGTAAAGGAGTGGACATTTAAATGTTATAGGCAAGATGTCTTATTCTGTTTTGGGGAGTTTTCGTTTGCAAAAGTATAGTCAAACGAGTTCCAACCAAGTCGCTCTGCCTCTCTGCCTGCGTGTTCAAATGAATCAAGGGAGTGAGTTGGAGCCAAAATTGTCTCAGCAGCATGAAGAATTATGGTGGTGGTTGGGGGGCAATGATGGTTCCCAGAAAATGTCATGAAAGAAAAAAAAACAGCACAAGAAGACGACAGCCAGAGAGAAACAACATGACATCCAGAATTTATTTTTTTTTACGTTAGGGAGAGCACTGTGGAAATTCCAGATAAAAAGCTCCGCAGTGACTAAGAGAGATACATGCTAACTACGAGTGTCAGCTGATCTGCCCGCAATGAAAGCATGCCTCAATTTGCAAGCAGTGCGGCCTCACCGTGGTGGATGATGCTTTGGTCCAGAAGCTTCTGCATGATCTTGATGGCTGTCTCACGCTCGGAGGCCTCCTTGTGTTCGATCAGCCAATCGATGAGCTCTTTGCCCACAAAGCAGTTGGGGTACGTTCGCAAGTGATGACGTCGATCCTTAATGACCTTCCCTTCGTGGAGCCGCAACCTGGAAGACAAGATGAGCTTTTGTCAAACGATTGTCGTTTCTAATCAGTCGTTTGTATTATTCAGCTGGTGTTTTTTAACATACTCCGCTAAAGTGTTCCAAACCAGAAGGGACGGCAACACATACAAATTCAAGGGCACTCTTACACTGCAGTCAGACAGATGGCCTAAGTTCACATTCTTCATTATTTTGCAACACCGGAGCAACAAGAAAAGAGCAAGAACCAAGTGGTTCTGTTTTTCAAATAACACTCGCTCACGTATATAGTGAGGGAAGTTGCATTGGTAGCTGTTAACCATGCTCAAGTTTCTGCAACTTTCTAATAAAAGGAGGCCTTTCAACTCAGTATCATGAGCTGAAGTGCAAAGTGAGAGAGTCTTAAGATGCTTCGTTACATGCGGCTGTTTTGAGTAACGATTTTCAAATGGGCCCAGCAGTTGATGCTCCATTGAATGGGGTGAACAACAGCGGCAATGAACTGACAATACTTTTTCCTCAGATGGGAAAATCTATGAGAGAAGGACTATATTTGTGGAGATACAGTCCGCGTGTTTATTGCTCACAATGTAAGTTCAGCCTGTTAAAGTACATTGAGTACATGAGAAAAGATGTCATCATTTTCTCAAAAAAATAGGTCCTTTTTATTTTCCATGTTGAGTATGAAATGAGTTTTCTCCGCAGGGTGTCTGGGCTCTCCCTTAGAGATAAGGTGAGGAGCTCGGTCATCCGGGAGGGGCTCAGAGTCGAGCCGCTTCTCCTCCACATCGAGAGGAGCCAGATGAGGTGGCTTGGGCATCTGATTCGGATGCCTCCTGAGCGCCTCCCTGGTGAGGTGTTCCGGGCATGTCCCACCGGGAGGAGACCCCGAGGAAGACCCAGGACACGCTGGAGAGACTACGTCACCCAGCTGGCCTGGGAACGCCTCGGGATCCCCCGGGGAGAGCTGGAAGAAGTAGCTAGGGAGAGGGAAGTCTGGGCTTCCCTGCTAAAGCTGTTGCCCCCGCGACCCGGCCCCGGATAAGCGGTAGATAATGGATGGATGGATGGATGTTGAGTATGTCAGAAATGTTGCCACCAGACGAGATTGAATGTGATCCGACTGAGCTATTATGAATCCAGTTACCCCTTCGCCCTACCACCACAGGTTTTTTCTCGGGATGAAACATACGGCCTATGGGCTATTTGCTGCCCGCAGGATGATATTTTGCAACCCTGCACTTAACATCAAATTTTTTCACTGTGTCCTTGTCCAGAGTGTTTTGTGTGGTTTTGTTTGTTTCATTTCTAAAAAAAATACTTCTGGGCTACCATAGCTGAGGCAAAATGTTTGGAAGAACCACAAATACTGTATTCTGAACACTTATTCAAGACTGAGATTTGATCAGTTGTACTATTTTGAATACTTGCGAACCCCTTTTTTGTGGAATACTTGATGTGGCCCATCCACCAAATATTGCGCAGACGAATAAACTTTACCGGACTGAGGTGTTATTCCTGTACAGCCCTTTGCTCCCTTTTGGTTTCACCTGGTCTAGATCACCTTTGGCTGAACTTGAGTAATGTCAGAGAACGGACCAAAGTCTCAGCCAAGGATTCGACTTTCCCTCCAAGCTGAGTCTATGTGCATCTGGCTAACATCATGCAGAATTCATAATCAAAGTCCAAGTCTGCCGAGCGAGAGCAACACACGTTCTCGTCAGCCTAGAGTCTAGATGAGCAAATAATCTGGCACCAAAAGACTTCCAGCCACTGTGGCATCATCTTTCCTTTGCCATTTAATTCAATGCTAAATCATCCGGATAGAGATGAAGTGAGGTCAGGACGTTCAGAGGAAAATCAAATGTACAGTAAATGCGGTCTCACAAGACTGCAGAGTACTTTTCCATCGCAGAAGCTGAGAAATGCTGCATTTAGACAGTGTGGTTTTTAAGAGTACACCAAGAGCTTTTTATGCCAGTGCTTCTCCAGACAGAGCGTTCACACACCCAACAGGACACCATCGATTACCACGGGGAGATGGTGCGCTACATGCCCACAGGGCGTGTCATATACTCAGGAAACCTCAATACTTCCTGGTGTTGCTGAGTAACATTACATAAGTAACCTAAGAGCACTCGCAAACGCCGGATAGTGGCCTCCCACCAAGCCGAGTAGCTATTGTCCAGTCTATAGAAGCCATCAGCTTTAAGCAGCCCCTTGGGCCGAATCCAACATTTCAAACTTACACATGCTGCAATTTGGGGGTAAAAAAAAGCTTCACTTCAGATAGTCAGTAAGTATCATTTATCCATCCATCCAATTTCTGATCCGCTTATCCTCACAAGGGTCGCGGGGCTTGCTAGAGCCTATCCCAGCCGCAGTAGGCGGGGGGACACCCTGAACCGGTTGCCAGCCAATTGCAGGGTATACAGAGACGAACAACCATCCACGCTCACCCCACACCCAGTGACAATTTGGAGTGTTCAATCAGCCTGCCATGCATGTTTTTGGAATGTGGGAGGAAACCGGAGTACCCAGAGAAAACCCACACAGGCCTGGGGAGAACATGCAAACTTCACACAGGAAGGCCGGAGCCGGGCTCGAACCCATGATCTCTGCACTGTGAGGTTGATGCGCTGACCACTGCATCAATGGGACGCTCTGTATGTCTTTATATTTTATTTCAATATTCATATCATGTCTGAATAAGTTCAGTACATAAGCAGAGCAGTCTACACGTTTACATATTGTTTCATGAAACGTGAAAAATTGGAGTGTTAAAGTCACAAGTCTGGATGGGCAAGACAAGACAAACCTCAAGAAACTTACACCTGGTTGTAATGTGTACAACCAAAAAAGGAGAGCAATTATTACCTAGTCAAGTTTCAGGCTGAGTTAAGGGACAAAAAGGAAGGGAGCCAATCACATGCAAGCTCGTCGCCTATAGGAGTGATGTCATCTTTGTTATTGGTTGCCGCTAAATGACGTTGTTTCTAGACGACACACAGTAAAAGGATCACAACTGTCAGACGTCTGTTTGACCTTCCTTCTGTCCTAATACTGAAGTACATCCATGTAAAAACAGGCCGCTATGGCTAGTCCCTTTAATTCATTGACTAAGACAAAAACAAAGGACATTCTCACTGTATTTACTAATTATAGTTAGTGTGCATTAGTTTTGTAATGTGAAATGTAGTTTCCGTTGGTTTTCTTTTTCAATCATGTTTTGTTTTATCATTTCATTTGATTTGTTAAAGAATAAGGGGATTTCTTTTCAATTTTAGTTAAGTCAATAGTTTCTGTTAACTATAATAACCTTGGCCAGGAGACACAGAAAAGGAGTAACTTCCTGCTTATTACATGCTCTATATCTCAACTAGGTTAGACGACAGAAAGCCAAAGCAGGGAGTGGAGGTCAACAAAGGAGAGTGTCAATCATTACACTGCATGCTTTTTCATGCTACGATAAGACACAAAAGTACAGTTTACACTTGGCAGTACAGTTTGGTTCAGTCAGGCAAGGTACAAAATGCATTTTCATTGTGAAAAGGCCTGACGTGTACGAGTCCTCTTTCTGCTAAATTATTTCTTTCCCTTAGTTCTGGATGCCAAGCTACTTTGTAATATACTCCATAGCCTCTAAATTGCTGCGGTGCCGTGAAACCCCACTCCTGTACTGTATATCATGGTTCACTGGTCACAATCCGTGCATCCATTTTTAAAAGCACTTCATTTCAGACCCTACGTGCAGCCTATCCCATGTGAATTAGGTTGAAAGGTAGCTGACACGCAGGACTGGTTTTCTGACAATCGCAGATCACAAAAATAGAGATCTATAGATAATTAAGAGTCTTCACAAACCTAATGTGGATGCTTTCATAATGTGTGAGGAAAATTCCAGAGCTAAGACCCTTTGACTGTGTGTGCAACATGCTTACAACCACACAACCGTGCTGCCATCTCAGGGACATCTGTTGCAAGCCACACATCCATTACCTTCACATTATATCACTGCAATAACCTCCTCATCAATAGTCCGACTCCCTTTTGCCTCTCATGGCGCGCTCCAGGGCTTTGTTCTTGCTCCCCTGGTTTTCATACCAAGAAAAACACCTTGTGAACACGAGGAGAAGATACAAAATTCACACAGCAGGTAAAAATGGCGCCGAAAAAGAAACAATGAAGTCGGGAGGGCCTGAGACAAGATTCAGACCCGATACCACTTGACTGTAAGGCAGAGGTGCTAATTGCAGAAACCCTTTTCCACACTTTTATCACATTCTCAATTAAATATGCGTACAAAACTGCACAACGTTCCAGAGACCACATTGCCCTACTGCTCCATCACCTTCGCTGCTGTTCAAATCCCTCCCAAAATCGCTGATAAGCATCTTTGAGTACTCCGAAATATTCTGCAAAAATATCACTACTCCACAAAGCAGGAATCTTTTGGATCGCAAGTTGGTCACTTTTCACTTCAGAACAGCAGAATGTGGATGATCAACAAGCCAACCCACCGCTCACTGACCCCAGTCACATGGCTAGCTGGGCCACAGACACTGACACACAGAGCATACAAAGATACACACTGGTGCTCAGTGACAGCACACTGGAAACTTTGTGCTGACACAGGCCATTACTCTCGCGTGGCGATGAATGTTAGCAGTGTCATAGTAAATAAACTAAATTGGTAGAACTATTCGGTTGTATTTCAATGGGGAAGGCGGGAGGTGGGGTGAAATTCCAGGCATTGGTGCCATGCTTTGCACTTTGAGACAATATTTAATGTTGGATTCATAGACCACCACACCATGGTGATGAGAGTCCCTATTTAACACTGAGAGGGTCAAAGGGCAGCGCATGTCAACACTACAAGGCAATGCCAGTCCCTGATATGACATTATGAGGTTAGTAGGTTCGCCCTCGGAGTATGTAGACATAAGAGCAAACAGGATCATTAGATTTCTGGCTAGTGAAGGGCTGGGTAGTGGAGTCCAAACTACAAAGAAGCATTTTTTTGTTTTTTTCTGGTGAAATTCTGGTGAAATTTTATTCCGCCCCTATCTATCAAACCTATCTATCTTTGATAGATAGGGGCGGAACAGTACGGCAAAAAAATCACGGATCAATATTTTCATCTAAAGGCCTTGATTTGGTTTCCATTCAGAACAGAAGGCAGTCAACCATGTGCCATATGGAACATTAGCGTGTCATGAGAGAGCTGAGGCAATTTATCCAATTTTACTTACAGAGTCTAAAAAAATATCAACTTTGATCATCTATCTTGCTCAGGAATATATTGTGACACGCAGAGCAATTTTATTTGGAGGTGATATTTTTAAAATAGAAAATATGCACCTTGCCTAAATAAATGTTGGGTAACACCAAATTAAAATCTTACAGCAACAGCTTAATATTTTCTTTCAGGAAAATGAAACAGTAGTTTCTCTTCTTTTTAGGAAATTAAAGATGCAGACAAGGGAAACAAGCAATTTAGAGATACAACAATTGATCAATTAATTGACAACTGATCGATTATAAAATTAATCAACGACCATTTTGATTATTGAATAATCATTTACACATCTTGTTTCACATAAAATGGTGCAATTTCAGCTGACTGAATCATAATCAATTAATGTTTCGTGCATTTTCGGCACTGTCAATTTGAAATAATGCACTGGATTTTAACATTTAAAAATGTTTAAGAAAACAAATCAGATTCATTGATTAATTTGAAAAAATAACCATCATCGGATGAAGTGGTTTTTCAAAATAATCATTAGTTGCAGACTGAATTATAATATGCACAATAATGTAGAGTGAATCAAACTGTTGACACATAATAATACAGCATATACAATAAAATTTGCATTGAAACTTGAAATAAATTATCATAGGTAGCAAAGGTATTCATAATCTGCAGAAGTCGAGTTACAAGTACTTGAGTGAAGAAAGACTAGAAAATTTAGAAGTATGGATTAAAGTTGTCTAAAGTGAAATTTAAAAAGTACACGCTGAAATGTTTTAAAATCCAAAGGTGTTCAAAAGATTACTACAAAAACTACACAAATCAGAGTTAAGCTGATACATTTGATATATCTTTAACATATAGTAATACATCAGAATTATGACTATGAGAAAATCGATATAAAAATATTCAAGAGTGTATGTATATACAAACCGAGAGCTGTAAAGAGAGATTAGTACAGTATATATAAGGATAAAAGCATTGATGTTGATTTTTCTTTTCTGTATTGAAAAATGATCAACTCATATGTTGCTACAGAACAAGGGGGAGGACTAGAAAAGTTTCTTACTTCCTCCTACTCCTCTGAACATAGAATTGTGATGATGACTTTTCCTTTTACAATTTTGCTTGCTTTCACTTTTGTCAATTTATTGTTGTATTGTGTTTTATATGTTCAATAAAAATAAACAAACAAACAAAGGTGGGGGTAAAAAAAAGTAACGAGCCTATTGTGAGTTAATAAGGTGTGTAAAAAGTGCAGCAGCCGACAGATATCTGTTTTCAAATGTAGGGAGTAAAAGTGAAGAAGAAAATTCTTGTGCTGCCAGTGGTAAATCCAAAACGGGTCCATCATGTTGCATAATTGGGCCTGCATTTGATTATGATACATTTTTCAGGACGGGTAACTGGTTTGAACAGCATGCACGACCGACCTGAGCTGCTCCCCGGTGACGAGCACCTCTGCCAGCCGCTCCAGCTCCGCAGCCTTCTTCTGCATGCTGTTAGCGATGGCATCCATCTCTCTGCCAAAACGGACGAGAACATCAGCGCTGCATTTCGCATTAACAGTGCGGTGCAGACTCACAATGGGGTGATGATACCATCGGTTTATCGGGCAACGTTTGCATGATTCACTCACCTTTCGAAAACCATGGAGAGCGATATTAGTTGATCACCGATCCTTCGTTTTTTAAAAATCGGCGTGCGGCGTGCGCGAAGTTACTCCATCCCAGGAAGTGTGAGACACAATATGAGACGGTAAAGAGACTAACACGGCGTGCAGGAGGCTCCATCAACTGCAGACATTTCCTCGAAAACCTCCAAATGTGTGCACGCGTTCATTCATGGCTCCGTGCACGCCACTCGGCAAGGCCTCTTCCGTCCGTGTCTTGTCCTGTCAACCACTCCCTCAATGTACAATGTGCACATGCAGCGCTGTGTATGTGGCTCGCCTCAAGAACTGTCCAAACGGCCGCAAGGCAAGCGTAAACATACAGGACGCCTGCAAGCTTGCCTTCCGAAACACATTCCGTACATGGGGCGGGACAACGTGACGTCACGAGATTATTGACCACGAGGGCGGTGGTGCGCCAGCGAGTGGATACGCTCGATTTACGTTTTGTTCTATTCCGGAATTTAACTACGGGTTGTTGCGTGTAATGTCGGAGGTAGCAAAAGTACTCATATTTAACTAGAAATCCGTCCGGGTATTTGCGTCAAACAGGAGTACAAATAGCAGTACAATTATGGTTACAAAGGTAACTGCAAAACTAAGAATAAATCTTCCCTGCAAACAATATAGCATTTCTCTTTTGCTATGTGTTCGCAAAGTTTTGCTAATGTGAATTCATCACAGACTCGAAATTAACCAAAAAGTTTTGAGTGGGGTACATGCGGCCGTGTGTGTTTGCAGATTAGAGTATGGACAAGCAGGTGAATTGCAGCGGGCGCACACACACACCCACACACACATTCACATACATCTATAACGGTGCCAATTGTTTATTTACGACTTTTTTACGTCACCTCGTCATTACCAGAGGTTAAAAAAAGTTTTTTAAAAAAGTAGGAAGTGATATTAAGATAAAATTATACACTCAGTTAATGTAGCTGTAAAAATCTAAAAAATAAATAAATGCATAAATGAAAATAAGTCATCTGGTTAGTAGTGCACTGGATGTGTACGATACATTTTCGTTTGTGTGCACGTGCTACTTAAATTACACAACTCAGACCATATGATCCAAGGTTTGACTCTTACCTTGTGGTTTCGAGTTCCGTTTATCCTGAGAAAATGTTTTTAAAAAAAGATATAATAAATGTATACATTTGTTTGACCTACAGCACAATTTATTAAATATAATCACTCAACAATTGAACATATCAATGCTTTCTTATCTTGCACTACAATTATATATGAAATAAGGGCCTAAAATTACGACAAATTGTAAATCAGGAAACCTCACAATTATGTTAAACTGCAAACCAATCAATATTAACAAGGTTTTTGTGCAATATGATTAATAGGGCACCGGAGTAAATTCATATACCCCCCCCCCTAAAAAAAAATATCCATATCCTTTTCAAACATATCCTTGAAATTAAACAATTCCTTGCATATTAGAAATTTCAACCTTCATAGGTGCCAAGAAAACATACTGCATTCTAAGTGCTTTCCCGAGTGCATGTGACAGAAACTATTCTACTAAGCTAAAGCTATCATCTGCATTCTTGCTTACATGATACAAAACATTCATCTTTCTTTTGTACGGGTTAGAGATACTTTGCCTCACTGCACCTGCAGGATAGTTTTCCTGCACATTTGTTTAATGATAAAATTTTGCAGATGGAAGACAATAACTTCAACATTTTCATGCACTCTGTCCCCAAACAGATGCACTGGGAAAATGTTCTTGACAAATGGTAATGTCAGTCAAACATAGATGATGGACAAACTGGACTGACCAACAATCAATCACAGAACTGACACAAATAAATGGACAAACACTCACACTTGGGAGCAATTAATGGTTTTCCAATTGAGCTAACGCATGGGGAAGCTGCAGTACCTACCCAGAGACATCCCAAGGGAAAGGGAAGATCTGAAGATAACCCACAGGTTTGTGGCTGGAATTGATCAATTTCGATAGCACTGCATGGTCCAGGTGTGATGGAGCATAGCCCGCAGGGGGTTAAACCATTGCCTGACAGTCGATCACTTGTTGGGAACCGTTCACACTCGCAATCAAACCTATGGGCAATATAGAATTGTTCATTGAACTTGGAACATTCAGGTATTCTTCAATTTCAATTTTATGTGCAATAAATTTTCATTGAATCATAAAGTAAGTATAATCTGGTTTTCTCCCACATTCCAAAAATATGCATGGCTGGTTAATGGAACACTCGAAATTGTCCCTGGGTGTGAGTGTGAGCACGGATGGTTGTTCGTCTATTTGCACCCTGCGATTGACTGGCAACCAGTTGTTCCCTGCCTACTGCCCGAAGACAGATGGGATAGGATCCAGCACGCCGGCGACCCTTGTGAGGATAAGCGGATTAAAAATTGGATGGATGGATCATGTAAATAGTTCTTCTATTTTCCTATATTTAAGAGCAGTAGTAATGTTTAAACCGCGAATAATGTTCAAGTACTGTAGACGGTTTAGGAATAAGGCATGTCTTGTTTTTGACAAACACTTACAGTATGTCTACTTTGCTACAGTGCTTTAGTTTTGGTCATGATGACGGCACTCAGACAGATAAGTAATTTTTTAGCTGGTACTAGGTGGGGTACATCTTGCCAGCCAATTATGAGAGAACACAAAAAAAAAAATCAAATTAAATAGAAAAAAAAACACATTCACACAAATGGGCAGATTAGTCTTCAATTAGCCTATTTTGTACGAGAATGTACAAGAAAGCCAGAGTACTTAGGGAAAAAATCCACACAAGCTTGGAGAGAACATGCAGTTGTGCAGAGAAGGACCTGACCCTAAACCTGTTTAGCCTGTGAGGTAGACATGCAAACTACGAGGCTACCATGTTGCCTGCACATTTTCAATTGAACAGTAAAAGAGAAGACAGGCATATTTCTTGTTTGGTATTCAAACCAGGATGTATTATTAAATGTTAGCGTAGAAGTGTGAAGCCAAAGCAGAAGTGTCAAAGTGAAGCTTAAGGCATTTTGCAATGCGTCAGGTATAGCACCAAACTTTACTGTATTCAAATAACGCGCTGGAGTACGTATTGATTTCCTTCATTATAATAGCGTTGATTCACAAGGTTTCACCAATCCATTAAGTGAAACTTCCAACAAATCCTCGACAACAAGAATTGTGATCATGCTCCACTGTGAGAGTTCTTCCCCCAGAATGTCCACCAGGTGTCTCCCTCCACCCGTTCTCGCTTTAATAGGAGGCGCTGCTGGCCAAGGAAGAGGAGCTGCCTGGCTCAATGTGCTTCAAGTGGCAGGAGTGGCAGAGAAGGTGGCCATTCAG
Organism: Hippocampus zosterae; assembly: GCF_025434085.1. Taxonomy (NCBI): domain Eukaryota; kingdom Metazoa; phylum Chordata; class Actinopteri; order Syngnathiformes; family Syngnathidae; genus Hippocampus; species Hippocampus zosterae. Next base: position 13,684,259 of record NC_067455.1, read on the forward strand.
AGGGTAGCAGCGGTGACCCTCTTCATCATTCAGCTCCATCCTACAGTCCTGAAAGGAACAAACGGCCCTCAACGATGAGGCATATCCCCAAGAAGCATCATAATTTCTTCTACAAATGTTGCATATTTCCTCGTGAAGCAAGATGAATAGAAGCAAGACTAAATCACATTTCTCGCAGAACTCAAGTAAAACGACGAGAGTCATGATGAGATAATGCAAAGGAGCTTGGCTCGACTCAGTGGTATATAATTATTGTCACGGCTGTAATTAAGATCAGGGATCATTATGATGTCTAATCATGAGCCCATTTAGAGCAGGGTCCCCAACCACCGGTCCGTGGACTGGCACCGGGCCTTGGCCCATCAAAGGGCACGGAAATGTGCGTGACACTAGCCAAAAGGAACCCCCCTTCTACCATTGATTTGAAATAGTTGCAAAAGTTGAAAAGCATGAAAATGGGTTTGCACAGTCTTCCCACATCAACATTCGCAGTTTAAATGTTAATAACTAGCCAGCAGCCACCGGAAGAAAGCAGCAATCAATCATGTCATTTTTTGATCAGTCCCATTTGCAAGTAGCAATGATGCTAACACCATGTATAGGCTCATAACTTCAACATTATGTTTATACTATAAGGCGTATTTATTTTGCGTTTTTTTTTTATTATTCTACATGTGTTGGACAGTAAAATAACACTTTGAAATGAATGGGGGGAAAAAAATCCATGTGAATAAGATGCTTAATTATGTTCTATTTATTTTTGTTGTCAGTATCTGTGCTTCAAAACTGACAATTTTAAAACATGGTCGCTGGTCCGTGAAGAGCATGTACTTGTCTCAACTTGTCCAGTCCGCGAAAAAGGTTGGGGACCACTGATTTAGAGGGCCTGGCATGAAGCCCCTATCAGTGTTTTGTGTTAGCAGAGAATCCACATTGAGTGTTATTACCCACCTCACAATGATAGCATTCCACATGATAGTCTTTGTCCATGGAAACGACACGGACAGTCTCATTAGAGCCCTGCTGAGACATTGACACAAATGAAGCCCATCGACTCAGAGGACACCTCAACCTCACTTTATGACCTCAAAGCTCAAACTGGTGTTTATTGTACTTTTGAGCCAACAACATTCACGCCAAGTTGCTCCAAAAGTCCTTTTTTTTGTTTGTTTGTTTTGAGAAACATCTCTTGAAATTTGATTCCAGCAAAGGCCGGTGCCAATTTGGGACATTGTGTTGACCTGTTACGCTTCCTTCTCTCTCATGCTGAAATTAGAAAATACATATTTAGGCAAGTAATGTGCACCCAGGACATTACAATTAATCACTGAACTGATTGACTGAAGTTCCTTTATTGACTCAGGAAAATTCAAACGGCCATCTCCAATATAATAATCAATCATTGGCCGGTGGGTCAAATTCGACCATTTTAGCTGACCCGTGAAAGCATGCCACAATTTTTCAACATGTAATTATTTTAATATCTATCATTTCTAGTGAAGCAATGAATCACAAAAAGTAACTGTACTTGAGTAGACTCTTCAAATATTTGAACTTTACCAGTTTTTATTTTGACAATTTTTGTTTTACTCATTAATTTGAAAACAGATATTTGGACTTTCTACTGGGAACATTTGTCAAAATCGGCTAGTTAAAATAATGTAAATAGAGAAAAAGGTAAGGTCAATCACTGGTGAGATCATGATTGCTTGAGACTCGGGGTCTTGTAAGGCCGTTTGGTGATCATTTTCGGGGGGAGGGATAAATGCAAATTCTGTTCCGTTCTGATTTTACTGTACATAATTGACTTAAACATAAACTTGTATGTTCATTTATTCATGTCAGGACATACAGTATGTGACAAGAATATCGACTTCATCTACTTAAATAAAGAGTGCGAGTACCTTTGCCACCTTTACATGTGACTGAAGTCTTGAACAAGTCACCAAACCCCAATAAAGGACATGAGCTAAAAGAGCATAGTAAGACATGTTTACCTCAGATGGAAGGATGGGCTGTTTACAGGAGGCACATTTGGGAGCCAGGACCCTGGAAAATGGGAGTCAAGAAAAACACCTTAAATAGATTTGCTTTACTTGTATTACAGTGCTAAACTGAGTCCATCTAACTACAGAGCGTTCATTCCACGCTTGATGTCTCTCCCAGCCTTTCAAGTCGAGCCACAGTCTTTTGCCTCTTCGGTCAGATTAGATTCAGAATCTTGTTCTGACTGAGCAGATGCCAGTTCTGCAGATGTCATGGCTCGCTCACAAACGTGATCCAGAAAGAATGATCAGATACATAAAAAAAAAAAAGTTTATACGCGAGTTCATGGCGAGAAGCGGGGAGTTAAAACAAACAATTTCTTGGTGTGCGCAGGCTCAACTATCGACCAGGGGTCAACTGTGCACTCAGACCGTGGCGAGAACACTTAGGGCCTGTCAGACTCTGCTTAGCTGCGTACATGTTGTCGCAAGCAGCCTGCCAACAGCTGTCGGGTTGTGGCAGCCAGCTTTTTGGCTGGCTTCATGAGTAGTTTGTACAGCTGAACAATATACAGTTAGCGTGAGAATGACTACAGAGCATGATTTCGGATTCGACAGTCACCTAAATGTTATTTTCTCCAGGAGGATTTCTACCTTTGATCCACTGGCTTCAAAGCCCCCCCAAAAAAATCCCCACCTGGGAATCATGGAATAATTTCATTGAGTCATTTTGACCACATCTAAGAGTCATTTTTCTATAATTATAATGAAGCACATTGGATGATAGTTGTGCTTTGCAACTGAATATAGCAGGCATGGCTTCTGGAATGAGTGAGGGTGGTTATTACATCATGACAGCATGAGGCAGGCAATATGTTAAATCAGGAACAGACAACAGTTGACGCATTGTGCCGGAAATACAGGAGAATGGAAATTAAATGCTGAAGTCATCCATTCTCTGCAGATGCTTGAGATCCCCTTTTGCAAGGCCTTAAACCTTGATTTTTTTTTTCCACGCAGACATTAAAATTGATGCCAGGTCGATCCTGTTAGTTGAGAGAGTGATGCCCACCTGTGGTAATCTTCAACACAGTAGATCTTATTTTCTGTGTCAACAGTAAAGGGCACGCCGTCGAGGCTCTCATTACAGATAACGCAGCGGAAGCAGCCCGGGTGGTACGACCTCCCGAGAGCCTGCAGGATCTGGAGGGGAAAAAAAATAGTACAGAAACAAAATTAGCCCAGGATGTAGCACATTCATATTTTTCTTTGCTTGCAGCATTTCCAGCACCATACAAGATGCCAAAGAACGAAGGTGCCGGAGAATACAAGAGTACCATGAGGGAAAATCAGGTACGCACAAGGACAATAGAAATTCCATTTACCGGTAATTTGTCAAATACGAAGAGTGGCATGCAATCAAATGTTCTTCTAATAAATGAGGAAAAAATACAATTGAAATGCTTGGTCAGCAGGCCCAGATTTCACATTGAGTGAGTAATACTGCATTCATACTTTTTGACATCATTTGTTTGGTGGTGGAGCGTGAGATTTTTCTCGGCTTGTTGAAGGTTGACAAACACCACAAACACTTACCATGTCCATGATTAGGTGACCACATGCATTGCACTTGTCAGCTGACTGCTGGAAACCTGAGTACTTTACAAAAAGACAAGACAGTCAGGATTTCCAAGACAAAGGGATAAAATAGTGAGTGTGGTGATTTTATAACGTCTGCACGGAAAATCTTTCATTCCGGCATTTTGGAGAACAAAAAACACTTTCACAGTCAGCGTGGCGTGGTTTCTTGGACTTGACTTACTTGAAAGAAAACCAGATATAATTAAATCATATTTATCAAATTGGCAAGAGTGAGAAGAGCGTTACAAACATTCAAACTTGTGATGCTGATGAGATGAGACACATTTGGAACTATAGTTTGAGTAGCCGATAAGAATTCTGGAAAATGTGCAAATTGAAAAGAAAAAAAAAAGCCCAAAACTATTTTTCATTCTAGTTAAATACCGGTAATTATCTCTGTGGATTTAAACTGTATTAGCTAACAATGAGACCAGTACATGCATCGGCAGTTTTACTAGACTGGTGTCAATACATACAACCCCCGCCACCCTTCCCAACACCCAGTAAGGTTTACCAGCTTCTCAAGTTCCTGACCTCCTCACAACCTCTCAAAAGTCAAATTTTAAAATAGGACTGATATATTAGGCTGGCAACTTTGAAAAGATCATTTGATGTGCGTCTCATCATTTATCATTCTGCATGGCCGAAAATGAATGAAGCTCATATTGTATGATTCGGTTCGATTATTATTGCTTCAAGAGGATGAGAATAATACTGTACATTTTGATTTCAAGTTCTGTCCAGTAAAGGTATACCACTATCTACATGGGCATTCAGTAGATTGAGCAACTGCTGTGAAAACAATACTTTTGCTTGGCGGAGGTGCAGCTGAGTGTGCATCGAACTCACCAGAAAGTCCTCTTCACAAAAAACCCTTCCACCAACATAGTAGAAAGCCTTTCCTCTGAGCCTTCGACCTGCAAAAAGTCAGATCCATGTACATTAAATGACACAGCTGAAAAGTAATGGACCCTCTTGCGATGTTCAGTTTATCCTGCGGAACTTCCGGTAGCTATATCAAATGGTGTGTCGGTGTCTTTGATCATGTACCATATACTGTAGTTGGGGCACAGAGCAAGTTGCAGGCAGACAAGGAACACATCTGGGTCCAACATGTGGGGAGATAATCACCAAATCAAATTGCTGGACAGGTGCGTGGAGAAAACAATCTCTTCCTCTGGAATGCAATGCATCAACAGATCAAACCCCAAAATGACCCGGTGTACTTCTTGTCGTCTCTCTATATGCTGGCTGCATAGTACTTTTTTTCAAGCTCCCTCAATACCGCTGCAGGCTGAATCTGACTCACAAACGGCAAAGCATGCTCGCTGCCTTCAGATGGCTACTCCTCTGCAAGTCCCACAGGAAGGGGGAACATTCTTTACATTTTTTGGCAATTGAAGGTGTGGGAGTGGGCGAGCGACAGGAGAGGGGGTGTTTATTTTGCACTTTTTATCAGCCAATCAGAGTTGGGGTAGACCCCGGAATCTTTATTCTTCATCTTACCAAGACAATCTGGACAACAGGGACCTGCTTGTTTGTGAAAGTCTGTCTGTGGCCTTATGACAGTAGGATCGACCCCTGCGCTTGCAGTTTGGCACGCGTGGATTTGTAGATTTTCTTCTATTCAACATATATTTTTTTAATTGATATTTGTTTTGTTTATTTTTACTATTAAAACTATTATTTTTACTTCCGCCCATTCCCCTACCTCCCTTTTTCTTTGATCAGCTCATCAGCAAGCTCAGTAGAAGACTGAAACGATCATGATCAGTTGAACGAGGTGCGTTGGAGTCAGGAAAGCTCTAAAACAGGCAGGATATGGCTCTCGGGGAACCGGAGTTCTCAAGCCCTGCCTGAGTCACTGTGATGTCATTTTCAATTGACAGCAAGTGGCAGTATGCAAAATGGTCGCTCCCTGAGATTCTGTGTAAATCATATTCCACTAACACCATATTAAACAGAATACTGTGTTATGAATGTATTGTTGAGATTGTTAATTAACTGAGGGCAGAGAAGCTGCTATGTTGTGGATGAAGAAATTGATATGGGTCACTGTTTCCACATCAGGATTTTACTCACTTGTTTGTTTTGGAGGGCAAAAGAGCTCCAGAGAATGGAGCTACTGGGATATAAATATTTATGTAATCCCAGATATGACATGGAATTTTTGGTTTGTTTGTTTCTATTCTAATTTGTGGTCACAATATACTGCAGAGTAAACATTGACACAAAATGATAATTTCTGGACATGAAATAGATAAAAAAAATACAACTAATTAGTTCCATGTGGCATCTTTCAATTTTGAAGGTGTTTGCACCCCCCTGTTGGACAATTCTATGGAGGAGGCCCTTTCCTTACCCTCCTTAATCAAGTTTCTTCTATTTTCACTTACTGAGGGTAGAATACCCATCTTCCAAATCTTTTGCATGCATAGCTTAAGAGTCATTCCTCTCCTTCTCTTTCCTGGATTTTTTTTTATCCCAGTCAGTCTGAGCGGGAATGTTCTGAGCTTTGCGAAAGGATAACAGCTTTATTCAAGTCAGAAGGTAGGGCTAACTACGGGAAAAGGACCATACTGAGCTGCATGTCCATAAAAATGTAAATGGGATGATTGAAAGAACAAAAGGCAAGGACGTTTTCTCATTAAGGCCTTTTATAAATTCCCTTATGTAATCCTATTCAGAAATAAAAGCAATTTAGTGACCAGCTTCTGAATGATTTTCACATCCCACAAGAGCAGGGATCTGCAATTAAAAGTTAAAAAGGTCCAGTGCAGGAAAATGTCTTCAAGCTGGAGCCCAGAATTATTTAACATATATCATGCGTTATAATTCAGTACAATTTACCAATCGGTGTCAAGTAAAATTAAATAAGACCATGGTACAGCCTTACAATGCTATTTATTGTTGATTTTCACACAGAAATTTCAAGGACTACAAACATTGTGGTTTATTTATTTATTTATTTGTTAATAAATTATTGTTAAAGTTGGCTCTTAAAAGTATAAACAATTAATGCTTATGAACAATACAGCTTTAAGTGTGTGCTGTTTAGCCTGATTTTTTCCCCCAGGACTTCTTTCCTCTCCTTCTCCTAATCTCTCACTCACGCGCACGCACGCACGCACGCACTCGATCATGAAGCTGCTCTGAATAAATGACTTCATTAATTTACAATCCACACACTGTATTTAATGTGTGCATGCAATTACTTCTGTAATGACCAGAAGAGCTGACAGAACAATCTTCAAGTTAGACAACTGTAAATGCCCACTGTTGGAACAATCTTATAAAATAATCGATATGGACCCAGACCGGTTGTATCAAGCCCCAGAGTTGGCATATTGAGGAAAGTTCCACATGAGTCTCAGGCCACATTCTGCATGTTGTGTACTGTGTACATGACATAATAAAGGCAAAAAGGGAGATGAGAATGCTCCCTTGCATGTTCACTGGTACTGTTGACAGTTTTGCTTTTCTGTTTCTGTCATCTTGATGTGAAATGCGGTGCTCGCGCTCATCGACAAGACTTGTAACAAACCAGCAAGTGTGAAAGTTGTCTCGATCATGATGCGATGTTGAATAAAAAGTCTTGTCGAAGGTACAGTATGAATAGTACTCTGACTGCCTAACTGCATATCTGTACTGCTGTTGGTACATCCATGAATACACACCAGATATTGTAGCTGTGCATGCATATGCATACTTCTCTGTACGCGGTCAGTGGGGTGGTCCCATTGAATGGTCTCCACACTGGTTCCGCACTGTACTCTTGTTGTGTCCAGCTGAAATAACAGCACCCAGTGTGCTCCTGGAGCTCAGCCTCCTGAGGGGCCCCATGCCTGCATTCCTCCCCATCCGAAATGCTTTTTTTCCCTGGGGGGTACCTCACAGCGTGCTTCCACATTGAGCAAGCTATGAAAGGTATTTGATGGATAAACTATTCTCAACCCCACTTTAGACAAGGTGACAGAGTGTTTGAATGGAAGTCACTGTGGCGAAACTTAGTGTTATATGTGTGTGTGTGTGTGTGTGTGTGTGTACTTACTGCAGGCACTGCAGGTGAAGCAGTTGTCATGGTACAGGCTACCCATTGCCTGACATGCCTGGTTGGCTCCATACACAGCCTTGGTGCACTTAACGCAGACTCCTGAGAAATGGCACAAGTAGCCAGAAGACACATTGAAACTGTTTGCCACAGCAAATTACTGCAGAACGTTAATTTATATAATGACCGTTGAATGCTCAGTAAGGGTTTGCTGTTACTAGCACTTACACATAGTGTTCATTCGAGGTCCTGGCAAAAACTAGCGCAAAAGCGTTGATCCGTATTAAAAGAGGCAGAAGCAACAGAGACTCAGAGGGGGGGAGCATTCAATTTAGGACAGGAAGCTAGTTAGCATGCTGTGTCATGACAAAAAAGAAATATCCCGTTTTGCTTATTTGATTTGGCTCATAGACCGAGAAGTCTGTTAATGAAACACTGATAAGAATCAAAGGCTGCCTCCTTTCAGAAGACTCACTGCCAGTGGCTGTGTGGTGGGTGGATTGGACTGTGGGTGGGGACATGCGCTTGCATCATACGCGCAACGAAAATGAAAAATATTAAAAATTGAAGATGAAAATGCTTGAGAGCAAGCCAAGCAGACAACATCTTTTTTGGAGTGTGGAGGTACATATTGATCATACAGAAACCTGACCACAAGTTATAGCTTGGAATAATTCCTACATCTGGTTTTAAAACAAACAAATAATAGTTTTCATCTTACTCGTCTTGTTACACTTAAGTCAACAATGAATCCTGTGATGTGATAGAACAGCAGACAGAATGGGACAAAGTTGAGCACAAATCCTCAATGTCGGGTGGCTGTATCGATCATAAATGCTATAAATGGACAATCAATAAAATGTAACAAGAAAGTCAGTACTGTGTGTGTGTCTATTGCACTGGGTGGTTCTGCGGTTATTTGTGAGGGGGTGTTTTTTTATAGAAAAACTCCCTGGTGACAGGGCAGCCCATGCAGGCCAGCCCGCCCCTGGTCCTCATCTGACACACACACACACACACACACACACACACACACACACACACACACACACACACACACACACACACACACACACACACACACACACACACACACACAAAGAAACTTCTGTTTCCACTGCATCCAACACACATGACACGTCAGCCTCGACTCAAAAACACACACTTGCATTTTGTCCACTTTTTCAGCCAGTGTCGCAAAAATAAATGTGAAAAAAGACAATATACATTTGGATTTTATGTATTTCCTAGTGCTGCTCCTGATGGAACTCGTTCTCGGGGAGGCCAATGGCTCAAAAAAAGATTTGGAGATAACAGGGAAATTATTGGAGCGCGGAGGAATGTTGCTCTTATGTAAGCCATTTTGTTTACGTGACGACATTGTACAGTTTCCTGACCACAAACTGATGAGCTGAAGAAAAGTATTCAGTCACAAAATGTTGACTGAACTGTATGAACTCACACTGTAGTCATCGAATAGTGAGAAGTCACTACAGTAAATTCCATACACCTTTTGACAGTGTTTCAAGGTCATGACTCCTTTAAATAGATTTAGCTGCAATTCAGAAGTCCTCACGAATACAACCACGTATTAAAAGTACTGATTTAATGCTGGAATCCTCCTCTTGGGTTGGGCCGCCGCATATGTACTTTTGGCCGGTGTCCCATGTTCCAAAACAGTGAGATTATTCATATGACCGGCTGCTTGCTTCAAATGGAGGAGGGGGAGCAAAACATTAACCCAAGAAACCCCCCCAGCCCCATCGCACCACAATCCTCCTTAGTTACCTTTTGCAGCTGTCGAAACTCTGGAAGGATGCTAGTACAATATGCCAAAGGGCGAAAAGTAAACGCACTGTCCATACCGAACCTCGGGAGCTCACAGGCATTATTTCTCATCTAGTTGGACTTCAGTTAAATTTATGACCTTCAAATCAACTACGAGAATATTTTAGGATATTTTAACAAAATGACACAGCAAGACAGTATGCATCCCAAAATCCTGTGCTCTTATGGGAGGTCCAACACGGACCGTCACCATCATTTGCTAACTACCACATGAACGGCAAACACAAGACTTGAAATTTAAAAAAGGTAAAGCTAAAATAAACATGCTTTAAATTTGACCTCCCACAGAGAAGAGAGTTGCAAAATGTGCACGATGCGGTCGTGGATATGCGGTCACAAAATTGGCTAATTGGCAGATGAAGGAGAACAGGACACGCTTAAGTTCCTCCACAAAATTGATTTGATTCACAATGTGTGTGAGCATAAGCAAGTGCCGCAATATTAATTGTCATTCGTGGCATCAGCCGATCAAAGCATTGTCAACTACATAGACAGACATGTTACATAGTTGTAATATCACCAATCGCCACTAGATGGCAGAGATGTCTTCATTCCACTTGACCAAATTTGGTCTAATACTGTCATATGCAACAATGTGATTAAGCCTATTTTTTTTGTTGCGTATTTGGAATGATATGCAGGACAAACATAGGACCTAAATAACATTACAATTTTGAGTGAGATTATTATTTGTGGAAAAATGGACAAATAAGTTCTTGCACTGAATGTTGGTTTCTTTTTCAGCATTTTTTTTTGTTTTTTTGCCATCCTTGAATGGTAATTTTCATGCAGGAGGCCATTGCGCTGGGGAAAAAGACAAAAAAAGTACAGTATCTGGTTATTCTGTTGTTTGCTTTAAACCATTTGTTGTTGGGTCAGGATAGATGATCTTGCATACATACAATGAAAAACATATTACCAAAAATAAAATACGTGAAGAGGACATATTCTGTCCATATTTGAAATAGCATTTTTGCCATAGGTCTGGTTAGTGCATGGGTCTGTGTGCCCCTCCAGTAGCACTGATGAAAAACTGTGGCCACCGCCAGCATTCAAATTGCCCATCCCTCAGCCCAGGCCATCATCTTCTCTGCATGCGGCCATAAATCATATTACAATCCAAAACACTGAAGAAAAGTGAATAGACCGAGTTCGACCAGGCTAGTCAAGGTAACAGGCTGGTTAACAGAGTTTACAGTACATATGTTGGACTAACTGTCTTCCTTGAGCCATCCCGACGTTTTGTGGCAAGGAGATATAGTATTTTGCATAATCCTGCTAAGTAACAAACACGTGAAAACATGGGATTTAAAAAAAAACATTTACCAGGCTTGGACTATATTCATCAGACACAGTGACATGCCTGGGAGGGGATCACAATCACAGGCCCTCCAAAATCTTGCCGGAAAAGAAGCCAAGAATCCCTGGGAAGCATTCCAGTCAACAGCAGGATGGGGTAAATCAATCCTCCAGCTTCACGCAACAAAACACTCAACTAAATTAGTGTGCTCATGTGTGGGGAAAGTTGAAAGAAAAGGGCAGATGCAACAACAGGATGACCTACCACTTATTTTGCTGTTAGACATATTAATCTCGAGACAAAGAAGCACCCACCCACTCATGTTTGCGTTCGTCTCTTTGTCTGTTCAGCTGCTCCACTGCCACCTCTAAAAAGGCCTTAGTTTTAAGAGCTGCAACACTCATTTCTAAAATGCCTTGCACTCATTCTCCAGATATTCCTTTCCTGGCCTCATTTTCCCAGTAATTCCAGCTGCAGTTCTGTGAGTGTACCGCTCACCGGATTGGCTCAGGCAGGACTATTTCAGTCATTCAGATTTATTGTATTATTTTTGCATGTATTGGGAAATATCATCCTCTTCTACTCTGGAGAGGACAAGCACCCGATTTCCCACAATGCCTTTTGTGACCCATTCACAAATGAATTGATCTTTTTGCAAAAAGTGTGGAAAATAACTTGTTTTATGATCGGCCTACACATTACTGACGTTGCACCAGAGCATGACTCAGAAGATGAGCTGTGTCCTGGTGGAGAGTGTGGGACTGCGTGTGGTGATGTGGGAATAAAAATTTAAAAAAAGATACACTACTTTAAAAAGCATTTCCTCTGGTGGGCTGCAAACAGCATCGCTCTCCCACACATTTGTCATATTCTCATGCTCAGCCATTTGTGAGCCTTTTTGTGACAGTGACGTACGCCAGAACATCTTCTCTTACACATCAGTATGCGCACATGCGGGGACTAAGAGGTACAACCGTGACATTCCACAAGGAAGTTCCTGCAGGCGAGTAAGCAAGATTGGGTGGATGGAAAAGTCTAAGAAAACAAGGTGCTGAACAGTTTCCAGCGTGATATCCGATATCATAAGATCAATTTGGGCCAACTGCTGTGTCACTAAATAGCATCTCCTGGCTCAACAAGGGCCTGATCTTCTAACAGCGAGAGAGCACATGAGCAAAAGGCTCCCATTGTAAAAAACACATCTGCAGACTATCCTATCTTGCTTGCCGATTTAGTGGATGATGGACAACCCTGCCAAGCGTCTTGCCAGCGCATTTGTCACTGAAATTAATACTCGCACAAAAATCAATCTGGTTAGCCAGTCATGGACTACGGAGAAGTCCAACGCAAATGGGTAACTGTAAGCTAAAAATACACTTGTGGGACCTCAAAATTTGGTATAGGTAAACCCTGATGTGCTTTGTGTTTCAATTGCGGGGAAAGTAGATGTTAAATGGCGTGACACAGCAGCATGTCATCCGCCAATGAAGTCAACAAAAAGAGGACACTGGAAACAAAGGGTTACAGTTACACTATATGGTTTAAGCCAGACATGTCCAAAGTCCGGCCCGTGGGCCAAATCCGGCCCGCGGTCGAATTTCATCCGGCCCTCGGCCCCTGTCATAAAATCAGTGCCGTCTGGCCCGCAGGTTGGGCGCAATGGAACACGTGTTGCATTGACTGAGGTCTCGTAGACTGGTGAGTGATGTTTCATAGAGTACTGCTTCCCGCTAGTGGCTAAATGAGTAATAGCATTCACTAAATGAGTAATAGCATTTAGACACTAGAGGGCATCACTCACGAGTTAACAAGACATCACTCCGTGTTTATATTGACTGATATGTCATATTTCAAATGATCCTTGCAGTTGTGGATATGTGTATTGCGTGTTCATTTCCCTGTTGTTCGAGTCAAAGGTTTTGTGACTATTGAAAAGTCATGGTGATACATTTTCTGTTTCAAATCAATCAATTTGCACTCAGGAGACTTCTGTTTAAGAAAAAGTCAAGTGAATAAGCAGTTGCATGTGATATACCTGTTTCAAATGAACCAAAAGAAATTCTTAAGATTGTTGAAATTAAAATAAAAATGGAAATGTGAAACAGACTGGCTTACTAAAATTTGTTGAACAATATTGTTGTTCAATGTAAAGAATGTCAGCCAAGGTCGGCCCCCCGACATTTTACCACATAAAATCTGGCCCCCTTGGCAAAAAGTTTGGACACCCCTGGTTTAAGCGATTCAATTCTGAGATGAAATCTGATAGCTTTGAATGTATTAGGGGTGCAGTGTATTGCTGGCGGCATTTTTAGTCATTGCTAGTCACGCACAGCATATTTTAATGGTGTAGCGACTGAACTGCTCCTCCAATCAACAATGAGCAATGGTTTAATTCATCTACTGTAAGTGCCATGGCCTCGGCAAGCCTGACTGACCAATTTTGAGCCAAACAGGTATTGTGCAGTTAGAAGGTGGTCTGAAAAACCTCAATGCATAAATAATGAGATTTCTTTGTGGCAGCAACATTACATTGTGACTACAAAGTCAATACTGTACTCGATGAAGCATTATTCACTCAAGACACGAGCTATTGATGTGGCCTTAAAATCTTTATACCCTCAGAAAAAATGTCCACTTCTTCCATTTTAAGGGAACCGCATCTGGGAAGTGAGTGTCTAATCGTTTCAAAAAGACGCCAAATTTAAAAACAAAAAAAAAACGACAACAAAAAAACATAAAAGAGGATCATCTCTGGATTCCAAAAAGTACAATTAAAAGAAAATGTGTTATCTTTGATGTCTGCCTGACTAGCTGAAGGTATTTTATCAGCAGGGAAAAGATTAAAGAGTGACAGGGGAGCACCAGGATACCCTTCAAGTTATGAAAGAGAAATGTCTGGAGTGACATGATTGATGACAAGCAAGGTAATAGTGTGTGTGTGAGAACAAGAAATGAAAAGCAAGTTAGTTTGTTTATGCTCTGAAGTTCTGGGTGGGCAATGTTATTTTTGGAAAATGATGAAGTTAAAGGATTAGTATTGGTTTTGATATCTTACCAAAGTAGTCAGCTTTTGGTTGAGAACTCATCTCCTTTTCCAGATGATTCGTGAGGGCCTCTAATTTTACTTCAGCAGCTGACGGGCTGTGTTCTGGTGGCGGCTCAATGGGCTTAAATGAAGATGCTTCAGCACCAATGGCCTTCCCAAAACTTGGTATCTGACTCTGATCTTGACTCTGGCTGAAGCTTTTGGAGACAGAAGCGACCTGGACTTTAGTTTGAGGTGCTTCAGAAGACACTTGAGAGGAAGTCACCGCTGGGCCATTCTGACTTGAAAATGTTTTTGAAGTCGGAGAAGATGGTGCATAGTAAGCTGCAGTGTGTATGGATGGTAAATTGGCTCCTCCTGTGAAGGCACTGAGGGGCAGTGAGGGAATGAGGTCTGTTTTTTCTTTAGGAAAAGATGAAGAAGTTGGACTCTTGTTGGATGAGAAGGGGACATCCGGGTTCTGGAATGGTGGAGGACTGATCATGGTTGGAGATGCAGGCTGGCGCTGTTGTGGGGATGCAACACTGCTCTCAGACAAAGATTGGGGATTGTGAGACTCTCTGGATGAGGCCCGTGGAGCCGGATGACGACTGTGCATGGGTGCACTGTGAAAAGCATTTCCTGGGCCGAGGGCGGCAGGGGTGGTGTTCTGGTATAAATGTAGGTCTGAGCGCTCCTTATTTGCGCAATTGTTTCCATAGCCATATGCCCTGCTGACTAGAGGCTCAGGCTGAATGGCTGTGTGATTCCTCTGGCCATCAAACTGTGAAGAATGACCTCCAGACGATAAAGGACCAGACAGTATTGGAGGTTTTGCAGCAGCTTCTCCTTGCTTCCTGGAGCTATTGATGGGTGGCCGATCTTTACTGTAATATGCGTTGTTGAGACCACCGTTCATCCTTAAGGCCTGGCTGTTTCTTGCCATTTCCTCTTGGTGTTTCTGCATGTGTATTTTAGTCATTTTTGAAGCAAAAACTCTTCTAGTCTCCTCAAAATCAGGATTATTCCCTGCATCCCTCTTTGTTCTAAATAAACCATCTCTAGATGCTTCATACATGTTTAAGTCTTCTATGAACTTACTTGCTTCCAGTCCTAAATCCTCGTATTTATCCATCCTGTATGGTCAAGTCAAAAAGTTTAAATACTGTAAAAAGTCCAGAAAAAAGTGAAATCTAAATTTACAGTCCGTCAGCTAGCGGTCCTGACGGGGAAAAACGAATCCACACTCAGGTTCAAACTTTTCTCCGTTACATCCAAATTTGTAGTTCCAAGTTTCGGTTCAGACTCCTCCTAGGAGCGTCTTCGCGTGTGTCAACTTCGTCGCGAACAAGCCACCGTCTGTCTGTCTTGTCTTCTTTTCAACTAGTCAATCCCAGCTCTGATAGCCGGTGGGTAATGCCCCCCCTCCCCCTCTTTCCTCTCGCCGTTCGCCCGCCTCACTCGCGAACTCACTGTTGGTCCTTGCGCGGGTGACCCATTGAAAAACTTTCAACTCCTTACGCTGTCAACAAAAGTCCCTCAAAGTACTTTGAGCAGACGTTCAGTTGTCACGAAGTGGTTTGTTTGGCCGGAATGGACGGTCCGCCGGGCCCGGGTCCTCGCCACCGTCGTACGTGTCAGTTTGAGCGCAGCCGGTGGACGGTTAGGACTGGAAACGAGGAGCAGTTTGTTTTTAAAGGCACAGTGCTGCTTTTTTAATTGTGACCACAAACAACGGCAACACTCACGTGGTCACGGTAAATATAACCGACAGGGGTGTAATTCGTCTGAAACATCAACGACGACAAATATTGAATCACTTTCTATTTGAATGCCCAACAGACTTCCATCCATGTTGTGTGGTCAGAATTAACCGAATTGCAGGAAAACTTTCAATTTTCCGGCATTGGACAGAATTTGGATTAGTTTACATTTGCGTGGTGATTAAAATCGAAACATGCACTTTTCTAAAATACAGTTAGATTGATAGTTGAGACAAGATGTAACTGTACAATTTTCTCCATTCAAGGCTTTACAAAGTATTTTGTGTGCAATATTTTGTGAATTTATCCCCAATAAGTGGTATTGTATAACTAAAAAAAAAAGATAAAATAATTCAATCAGGACTACTTTTTAAAAATCAAAGTATTTGTACTTCTACTCAGTAATGGTGGTAGACGGGGTGCTATAGCCCCATCAGAAATCTGTGTAGCCCCAGCTAAGGCCTCCAGTATTTTATGTCATATTCTAAAATATATTCATATATTACTTTTTAGGGCGGCCCGGTTGACCAGTGGTTAGCACGTCGGCTTCACATTGCAGAGGTACTGGGTTCGATTCCAGCTCCGGCCTCCCTGTGTAGAGTTTGCATGTTCTCCCAGGGCCTGTGTGGGTTTTCTCCGGGTGCTCCGGTTTCCTCCCACATTCAAAAAACATGCATGGCAGGCTGATTGGATGCTCTAAATTGTCCATAGGTGTGAGTGTGGGCGTGGATGGTTGTTCGTCTCTGTGTGCCCTGCGATTGGCTGGCAACTGATTCAGGGTGTCCCCCGCCTACTGCCCGAAGACGGCTGGGATAGGCTCCAGCACCCCCCGCGACCCTCGTGAGGATCAAGCGGTTCGGAAAATGGATGGATATTACTTTTTGGGGAGAGAAAAGCCTTTGGCACCACACCTGGTACTGCTTAAGTACACGGTGTGAGTACTTTTGACACTTCTGGGAGCCACAGCAGCTCCATTTTGGGAGGGAAGATTTATGGGGCACAATGATTTGTTACTGGGCAACACATGAAGTAGTGGTTGACATTTCTACCTTACAGTTGTGAGGTTCGTGATTTGAATTTCGACTACAACCCACCTATGTGGAGTTTGCATGTTCTCCCATGAACATAGGGTCCACCTACATCCTAAAATCAGGCAGGTAATATTCAACAAACACTCTAAATTGTGCATGGGTGTCAACATGAGTGTGAACAGTTGTCCATACTTGATCTGTGATTGGGTGGCGACCTTGCCTTTTGCCCAAAGTCAGATGGGATACATTCCTGTTCCTGATCAAGAACAAGCGCTGTAGAAAATGGATAGATGGATTTCCATAAGATGACAGAGGATGATTTTTTTTTAGGTTCTGTGTTATATGTGAAAGATAGGGGACTAAATAGAGACAGCCTTGAGGCACGCCACGTGAGACTGAAGGGAGTTGGGCTATTGAGAGCCTTGAAGGTGGAGAGGGGCTTTATTGCAGTAATTTATTAAAAAGTTGTTGTTTTTTTAATTGGTGAGAACTCTCAAAGTTTTGTAACATACTTTAACCCCTTTGGTCTTGGACAAGCTATACTTGTTATTTTGCAGACTAACAATTAGTTCTATGAAGAACACGAGTGTCAATCAGCCAGAGTATTTAAGCCACACCTCCCCTGTAACATCCTGACTGAGGTGGGTGCATTCAACACTACAATTTGGGAATCCCTGGCGTGAATTTTTGCTATAGTCCGACAACACCATTTAGGGCACTAGAGAGAGTTAGAATGATGGGTATTATTTCCAATCAGTGGACAATTATGAGTAATGCCATAAGCAGTTGGATTAGGGTGAGGTAACTTTCAAACGTCTTTCTTTCATCATGCATTGGATAGCAAAGCAAACTTGGTGGTTGAGGTGGGCTATTTACAGGCCCCTCTGTTTTGAGTGATGTCACACATTCCAGCCCGTGACCCCTCCTTATTGCAGAGTGAACCTCACTGGTACAGAAAAGCCACCGTAATAGGCTTTAAATCCCAGCTGATGTGACAAAGAGGTAGCGGGCAGCAGCTTTAATTAAAAACGTAGGCTTTATAGGGCACTACATCCGTATCGGTTTGGGGAAAACAATCACCGTTACGCAACTCTGCCTTCAAGCAAGAAACGTTTCTTCACATAAGCTCACCACTGTCTGCACGGGTGAAACTCAAAAGAAAATGAGTTCAAATGCAGGATTTATTCATTAAGAAACTAACTCAGTTTAATAAAACATCCAACCTCATACGTTTAAGAACTACCGGGTAATTTAGTTCTTGACAGCATTTTTAAGCTCTGTAAATATAGGGTATGTTTTCAAGCTTCCCTTACTGGCACCAACATTTTTAAAAAGTCAATGTGTCATTCATCTACTATTTCCATGATCAAATTCCAGGACTTTATTAAAATGAACGTGGAAAAAAAACAATTGCATTTTTCCAGCATCTGAAAGAGGAGGTAAAGTACATTCTAAACCGCTATACAGTATATCCATTCTATACTGCTATATGTCCAAAACTACATTCATGTTACAAGAAAAAATGTGATTTAGAAATTGAAAAGCACGACAATGTTACTAAGTCTTAGTATCTCAATCATGGTTGTTACAGTTTTAAGCAGTTTCAGGTACGTTATCCCAAATCTAATACCAAATGAAGTGTTATATACAGTATTATAGATAACAACTGTGTGGCAAGACTTTTGTAGCTCATGATGGACAATTCCTGCTGTACATCTCAAGTATAAAGCCGAACTGTAACCGAATGAGTCACCCATGTTCAGTGTTAGTTGTCATGGCAACTGTGGGGCTGACATTAAATGTGTAAAAATGTTCTGGGGGT
Source organism: Hippocampus zosterae (assembly GCF_025434085.1). Classification (NCBI taxonomy): domain Eukaryota; kingdom Metazoa; phylum Chordata; class Actinopteri; order Syngnathiformes; family Syngnathidae; genus Hippocampus; species Hippocampus zosterae. The sequence continues at coordinate 13,702,725 of NC_067455.1, forward strand.
CTGTCAGTGATAAAATGCTTTCTTAATGGGAATGTTTTAAAAGGCTCATTTTAAATCAACGCGCAAATATTCACATGTACAGTGACCTCATAATTGGAAATACTTCCTGATGCCGATTGAAATAACCATGGCATTTTTCAGAGAAAATTGGACTGTCAACTTTTTGTTCAGGGTGCTTAATTGCAGACCATTTTACTGTTATCAAATGTTGCTAGAAGGGAAGTAGAACATAAACATATAAAGTAGGATAAGCATTTTGGTACTACAAAGGTGGACATACCAAAGTTAAACAAGTGCCGTCCATAATTCCATTTCTTCCTTCACAGGTTTAAAGTGTGAAAATAAATAACTTGCAGAGGCAACACCATCATTTTAGCACTCTCACCCACTGCTCTGTGACAGCACGCAATTAAATGACTATGTGACACAATAACAAGAGAATACAACACAGCATTGACGCTTTGCTTCCTCGCTCTTCCAATTCCTGGTATCCCTTCCTGTTATTCTCCCCGTCTGCGTTTCCCATCACCTGATGCTGACTGATAGAGCACGGGAATATGGAGAAAAGGTTCCCAAGATCAGTGAGGAATGTTCAGTTTCAGCTTCTGTCTGCAAGTTTCGAACTGCCTGTGACTTCCTTAAAAAAGTCAAGACCTCGACAGAATTTGCTGACATGGTGTGATTTGAACAGTCAAGAGTAGAGCTTCTTTGATCATAAAATTAGAAACACACTCACCCTGAAGCTGGCCTCGGTCGTGTGCTTCTTTCTTTAATTACGTACTGAATCTCGAAATGTGAAATGTAAATAAAAAATGTGTGCACATAATTAAATATAAGCTTTTGGGAGCATACATGAAAACAGTCTGTGTTGCTGATGCATGTGCTCTGGAAGAAAATATTAAAAGGCCGCATGAAACTAGCCCAAGAACACTGACATTGATCTGATGAACGACAAAGTCTTCCGAGTGACCTTTTGGAGGAGCCAGAAAGTCCTTGTGTCCAGAAATGGCGGCCTGGGGCGGAAATCAGCAAAAAAGAAGTCTGGCAAAAAACATGATTGGAATCTTGAGTGGAATTTGAGTTCTTGTGGGACACTCAAGAACGCTTGACAAAACAGGGAGAGAATTGCTAGAGCCATATTGAATTTCCTTTTGGGGGGGGGGGGGGGCACTTTCTACTCTTTTGAATTAAAATGAAAAACAAAGAAACTAATACCATATCTTTACATCATATTTTTAATATTTGGAGGTAGAAAATTGCAAAATGACCCATGATACATTCTTATCACAACATTTTGCAGCGATCGTTGGTTTAAAAATGTATTGTCTATGCAACCAAAGAAGTAAAACTTGCTGAAGCAGGCTTGCAGATTAACCAGTGAAATATACCATACTTAAATGGATACAAAAATACATGTTCTGTATTATTTCCATGATAAGAGTCTGATGAAATGCTGTTCATTAAAAGTGAGGGGAAAAACAGATTCACTCATTTTCAGTATAATGGAAACTCAAATGTAGTTCAACACTTATACTCAGTTCAGCAAAATTAACCATGATTGTCATTCATCTGCATAAATTAAAAAAAAAAAAACCTACCGGTATGTTGTTCTTGTTTAGTGAAAACAAAGTATTGATGATTGGCTCTATTCAAGGGTGTACAGTATGGTGAGTCTTCGTCAAAAAAAACGACCGTATTAAGGAGGAGCCAAAAGTTAAAATAATAAAATGTGGCTTCATTGACTGTTTAGACACAAAGTGCTGATAGCATACATAGGTGAAAAGCGTTCCGACTCAAACTTGTTATGAAGGACGCAATGGCACGCACTTTTACGTCAGACCGCAGTATTACTCTCATCTACTGATGCCAATGTCTTGCTACCATACCATAATAGACATGATGGAAAATTACTGCAATATTATTTTATATTATATTTTCCCACACCTGATACAAGTTTGCAATGCATAACAGTCTTCCTTTTTTCCCCCACCACCAAAGAGTCGCATTAACAGACAGTCAAATGTCATCATCCAACTAAGAAATTGATGAGGGCAGTCCGGGGGGAAAGGATGGCTCTCTTGATGTGCAGCTCTCTGAGAACAGTCTGTCCGAGGGGGCTTTCCATGACAAGTTTCTGCACCTGATCGATATCTTTGGACACCAGCAGAGGTACGGTCACTGTCCCACAAACTTTGTTGTTAATCTGGGGATGAGAATTGAAAGAAATATCAAAGCCACGACTCCATCTATGATTTCAAGATAAAAGTAAGATCATTCTTTGGCATACAAATGAAAGTTTCTCCTTCCACACGCCGTTGACCATCCCAACCTATATTTAGTGGTTAGTTTGAGGAAGTTTGTTCGGTGCTGTAGGTTTAGAAGCAAGTGTAGACAATGAGTGGGAACGTCCAGACTTCCTCTGGGTGATGCCGTCTCAAAAAGCATTCGTCTGTGTGTGCGTGCATGCGTGCGTGCCTCTTAGAGGCCACTCAGGCATGGAGTCCCCAAAAGTATGTGATTAGAGGACACAGGCAGGAGATGAAGAAGCCCACAAGAGAGGGCTCTTTTGTGTGAAATCATCACCAGCCAGCATGATGAGCTCAAAGATATTTACAGCGCAGGGGAGGACACAGGGGAGGTAAAAATGAAGTAAACAACTGTAACATATATAAATACGCCAAAGTGTGTTTTCAAGTCAAATACAAACAGCTTTTAAAAGACTGGAAGTTGGCTTACACGTTATATTTTATGTGTGTGTGTGTGTGTGTGTGTGTGTGTGTGTGTGTGTGTGCGTGTGCGAACAAAAGATCAATAATTTATCAAGAGAGACAAAAGAAAAAGAAAAACAAAGACAGATTATAGCACTTTCATCGGTAGCCACTTTCAAAACAGTGACACTTGTGTAAAATTAACTCAATCAGTGTGGCGACGTGTGTGTGTGCGTGTGTGTGTGTGTGTGTGTGCGTGTGTGTGTGTGTGTGTGTGTGTGTGTGTTTGTGTGTGTGTTTGTGTGTGTGTTTGCCACGTTGGGATCATATTGTCATTGTTAGCAAGGGCAACGGCTAATCCACGTAATTTATTTTCTGGGATATTGTCTGATTATTTGAGATAATCCTTTAGGTCTCACAGTGGAGATCTTTGCAGGAAATGTCTTTGAAAGTAATCAAACAACACACATTTATTGGTAGAGGAAGATATGGCCAAAAGCATTTGTGATAATTAAAAAAATCAAAACACGAAAAAAGGCAAGACAGCTGCCAAAATAAGCTGCAAAACTGGGTATTATTGACCCACTTGTCTGTTTAGTTTCAAGGAGTCTTAACATGCAGACACATAAATACACACAGACACCCGCACACAAACACACACACACAGACATGCACATGCTAATCACAGGCTCTCTTCAAAATTACAGAGCGTAGATGTATTCATGGACTATGACTTGAGCTTCAAAAATTGAAATGGTGGTGGATTAGAGGAGAAATGCATGCGCATGTGACATCAGCGATGTATGTAAACAAAGGAACAAATGTGCTGATGCTAAAGTGAAACCCTTCATCTCCCAAACAAAAAGGACAATACGGGAGACTGTTCGGCTGTTTTATGCAAAGAAAAAAAAAAGTCTCGGCCACATTAAGGTTTGTCTGAGGATGTGCGTCTGTGTGACCCTACCCGCACAGAAATGTCCACAAAGTCGGGGCTCTCCAGGTAGCTGGGATCGACAGTAGGCCAGGACTGTGACAGGACATCCCCACCGCGCTGGAGAGTGCCACTGATGGGGTTGTTCACCTGGCAAAGACCTGAACAAGAAAGACGGAACAATGACACTGTGACACCACCTAATACCACACTGGCTAATAACACACTGCTCACTATTAAATGTCTTTTGTATTCATTTATGCAACTAGCGTCAGTACAGGGCCTCCTTGGTTTACGATGGTGGCACCAGGCAATTCATGGATATCAACATTTAAAGAAATGTTTTTCTGTTTTTCAGTGGAAAATGTTAAATTTATGGCCTAAAAGTGGTTCCCATATACAGTAAATATTTAATGTACTTCTTACTTCTTGGTTAGTGATACTACGTGTGTACTACTCTGGGTATAAAGTTACATTTAAAAACGTTCCATAGACTAGTACACATTAGGAGTAGCCCATTTTGGGGGGAACTTTAAAACACCACTAAACTGAACCCCAGCATACCTAAAATTTGTGTGTAACGACACAGTACTTGGTTGAAATATAATACAGTATTTTACCAACCAAAATAAAGCACAATCCCTGAATTTTTTTTGTTGTTGTTGTGTTATTCATCAGCAACGGTTTAGGTTGTTAGGCAGGACGTAGGTGATGTCTTTTCAAGCTAGGGAATATTTTAGGTGGTCAGAGACAGCACCGCTATCCTCTTTTTCAATAGGAATGAGAGAAGTCAGCTGGAGTGTCATGTGCCAAGATGCTACTGACAGGCTAAATGACTCGCTGCCCATGAACATGAGAGAGTGAGAGAGAGAGAGAACTTGAACGACCCACAGGTGAAAGACTATGCTCATGTGTATGTTGTTTCATTTGGCAATTATAAAGTGATTGTTTTCAATTTCAACACAGTCCTCATGGGATGGTTTGTTTAAAAAATAAAATGAAACCTTGAACTCCAATTAAGTGTAAAGTACTGCTCGATGGACAAAATGCTACGGTGTGATTTCAGCTAGGAACAGTAACCACCTGCTATTTTTTCCCGGCGGGGAAAAAAAATGAGGCTTCTATTTAGGGAGCTACCTGACTAATTGTTGCTCAGCATTTATAAGATTTGAGGCCACTCTGTGATGATATCGAGCTGTTACAGAGCATGAGTCCTATGCCTGTATCTCATATTCGATGAAGTAGCGGAATATCCAAAATTCTCCTTCTATTTTGTCAACAACTAAGTCGCATCCCACAGGAAAGACAAAGGAGGGTGATGAACTTCAAATAGAAAAGTGAAGCATAACATGTTACCGGATGTCACGTGAGCTCACACGTCCTGTTTGTAATTTTTTATACAACACACACAAGCGCAAAAGTGGGCATGTAATATGCGCACCTCCCTTCCAGCCAGCCTCTATCAAACTATCGTGATCTGCTGAAGAGTACATATTCTAAAATTGTGTGCAGAAACGGTGGTTATGTGTGTCATCCACAATGATAGGATGTTGTCCTTGATTGGGAGTTGGAAGCTGCCACGTGAGGAACGGAAGATGACGCTCAATCTTTTCCTTCCACCTGTTTGTTTTCTACACTGAGCCAAGAGATTACTGCAAGGAATGCATGTCATTGAAAGGACACTTAATGTATTTTCGGTGAACTCGACGACAGTATCAGAAATCTGATGATGGTTAGTTACATCATTTTGGGCATTTGCTGGGATTAGAAGAAGGAGTAGTGTCAACACTTCCTTTTGCTGCATGGTGTGCTAACTCCATGTTTGGGCTGACAGAAATAACTTCCAGAAAAATCAAGAACATTCTAAAATCAACCCATCTCTTTTCCTAAATAGAATAGAAGTAGGTAAAGCGGAAAGATCCAAAAATTGTGAGGTGATAAATTTGTGGAGCTCCACATTCGTGTTTGTTTAATATCAGGCTACTTCTGGTTTTATTGAACTATAAGCTAGTATGATTGCAGAAATGCTCCATTCGTGCCTCGATTTGCATTTCATTTTTTATCCAGCTGGAAGCCAGAACCAAACTAATGAAAGTAACATGATTATTCGGCGAATATATCATTTTGTTTGCACCCACCTGCCCAAAGTTCAGAGGCCAGGTGAGGCGCCATGGGTGCCGTCATCATAACCAGCGTGGCCAGAGCATCCTCAAATTCCACACTGTGCTGCAACACCCTCACACTTGCGCTCTAGGCACAGTGACACACGTAACGGTAGTCAAGGGGATGCTCACTGAACTCAGAAGAGGGCAGGACGGTGTTCACTCACGCTCAATGTATTGGTTAGTCCCATGAGGCGAGAAATGGCTGCATTGAACAAGAAGTCTTCCGTGAAGTGAGATGTGACCTAAAATGAAAAATAACATCCATGGATATTTAAAAAAAAACAGATGAAGAGTCAGATAGTAAAACCTTTATAGTTAGTGGTGTTGTATTTAAATCACAGCCATCATCAGTCAGTCACTTGGCCTGGGGATTCGTGCTGCCTCTGAAGAGAAATAATAACATGCCTTAAGCATGCACACCTCCAGCCTGTAATAGCCAGCTGAAGATACACTGCTCTGACTAGGTCAATATTTCCTAGCTTTGCCCATTGGGAGGAGAAATCCCTTTTGGGAAGGGTCCGAGGGAAGTAGAGGTTGATCAGTGAGGCTTTTTTTCCAGGGCCTGATTCAAAGCACAGCCTTAGCTTTGAGAGCTTAAGGCTAACAGGCCTGATATCCTATAAAAGCTGCAGCCTTGAGGGGCGGGGAAAGAAAATCCAAACTGGCAGGAACGGACATCTATTTATAAAGTGTGGGAGCGACTGAGTAGGTTTGAAATCAATTTCTAGCTAGTCCTGCTCCTCCCCTGTACTCGTGGGGTTTACGTTTAGAATGGCTGCACTGGCATGTAATGATGGGCATATTAATCTTGTCACTGCATGTTAGCATGATAACTCATCTTGTGGAGGACTCAAAGTCAAAACAGACAAAGGTAAGAGAAGCAGTGGGTGAACCAGTCCTCTTGACAATGTAGGTTGGACATGAAAAGCTGACACTTATAAACCAGGCTATCTACTGACCCCTGCTGGTGAGAAATATTGCAGTAGCTCAGTATCGCAGGATATCATCACTACCTCCTGAACTGCGTAGTTCTTGTTCTCCCAGATCTTCTTTGATTCTGCTTGCTCCTTCTTTTGCAGCAAGGAGGGGTTCGGGATGTCACCAAGTTGCCGAGCGTGTCGCAGCTTGGTCACAAGCTGCCACAGTCTGGACTGCCAGCGCAGGACCCCAGGAAGAGCATCCTCTGGGGTGGGGTCAGAATTACATTCATTTGGTAGGAAACAAACAAACAAACAAATATCCATCAACGGACTATAAAGCCACCAGGAATATCTAAGATCTCACTTTTAAGATTCCAAAGGATGTCCTGTTCCGGTGGTGCGGCATAAAGGATGTAGAGTCGCACTGTGTCTACGCCGTAGTGCTGCACCACCTCTTGGGGGTCCAGACCATTGTGTTTAGATTTGCTCATTTTCTCCCATGTCACTTCCACGCTTCCGCCTCCTAATGCCACTGGCTCTTTTTCTAACAGAGGCAGGAAGAGTAAAAGGTCAGTGACAACACGTCTATTTCTCTATTGTCGAAATTAGCCTCCATTGATCTGAACTACTTAAAATTGACTGGTAAAAAAAACAAAACACTTTTTTTCTGACGATTGCAACTCATTGGATATTGTATATGACAATGCTGATATATGCTCACAAAACATGGCACTGTAATGGTGGTTTCATACCGATGAAAAGCATGTGCAATGGCACACAAAATAATTGGTAAATTATAGTTCTTTGCAAAATGTTCAAATAGAATACCTGTACTTTGTAATGTAGGAAAAAAAACAAGAATAATTTAAATTAGACATGGCCATTTTTGGGGAAAATTGCGGGTGAATGCTGAAATGCTGAATGGAAAAAATATGGAGGTTGTTGTTGATGTTGAATGACATGGAATGTTATTGAAAGATACAGAGTCATTAAAAGATGGGGAAGGGGAATAAATGCGGAATTCTGGAGGAAATTTATAGCGTGTTGAAAATCATTAGCATGGCAAATTAAATGTGAATGCTTTGAATTTCCAAATGGGAATCTGTTTGGTTGAATATGTAACTGGGATTGAATAAGTAATGTTTTGGTTTTTAAAGGAGTTTAGTGGTGAAAATGTAGAATGTTAGGTCAATGGAAATTTCTGGCAAGATGAAAATTGTTCCTAAGGTGAATTGAATGAGGTGCATGTTTTGAACTTCAAATTGGAAAAATGTGAATCTGTGATTTTGAATGTCTCGTTTGGGAATCAATGGTCAACTTGTGGTTGAAAACGTAGCATTTCAGCAAAACTGTGAATTTTTGGAGTAAGAAAAATAATGGGGCGCAAGGCATGCATTTTTGGAATAAGCTGAAATTGTTATGATGTGAATCGGATGAATTACGTGGAAGTACTTGCATCTCAAAATAATGGGCGGAAGAAAAACCAAATCAATGTGTGCATTCACACAATAACTCATCAACTTAAAAAAAAATGCATAAAAGAACAAGGTGCAAAAGCATTCGTGTGAATGCTTGACTCTCTGTATTGACACGGACTACATTCTCAACAAACAGATCTATTCAGAGTATCATGGCTGACGTGCAAGACGTTCCCTCTCTGCAAGGCAGTATTGTCTGATTTTATCCTTGGACTTTTGAAAGCATCCAAGCAATGAACATTGCAACAAACAACTAAATAGAAAAATACCACACTTATCCTTGCTGCTTTTGAGATTGTATCTCTGATGTTATTTTTGAACAGCTTTATCTGACAAAATTACACTTGTCGGATTCGGTCTGCATGCACCTGTGAAGTCTATCTCTTCTCTCTTTAGGTATTGGCCGCTGTCTGCTCTTCGGAAAGTCTGGCCTTTGATCAGACCCTGGACAAGTAGCTTTCTGAAAGGCTCCCTGTAAAAAGAAATGGATGGCGCATTCATTCATGCAGAGACAAATTACGTGCACACTAAGTGAGCCGACACAGAACATAGAAAACATACAGTACCTGTGTGCCACAAGCCCCTGGTCCTTGCAGAAGTGACAGAGGAAGCGTGCATAGTACAAATGCATGACGGCATGCTCCTTTCCTCCAATGTATACATCCACAGGGAGCCAGCGATCCACCAGGTGGCGCTCAAAAGGCCTCGAGGAAAAGATCATATTGAGAGAAAGAGGGGAAAAAATGCAGAATTCGTCGTGGGTATTACAAAACCCAGGAGATGTCAAGAACTTGTTATATATTTTATGTAACACACGCGAGTTACAACACATGCGCATGACTAACTCACACTTCAACCATCTAGTGAGCGAACTTCAGAAATCGCACATGCAGTTCAGGAATCTCTACTCAGGACATAGGTGCACTTTGAGGAACCGCATCCCCTCTGTTCTGGTTTACTTCACACTGGAGCTCATATACAAGGAAGAGGCACATCTCAGAGTTAATTATATTTTACCTGAGCTCCAGTGTGATGTAACCCAAATTGGACGAGGGAAACAGTGTTTCAGGAAACAGTGTTTCAGGAAAGCACAGGAAAGCACACTCCTGCTTTTCATATCTCGCGTGTGACATACAGTATATGAGTAAATCCCATGCACGAAATTCAGAAAGCAGCCATGTCATTCATTCTTGCCAGACGCATTTTGATCCAATCCGAATTTGCCGTTTGCTTCTACACATTATTTCGAGAATTTTAGCGTAACTATTCTGATCCAAATGTGATTTTTCTTTTCTGTAAAATGTCACTGATTGGCTGACCATTCCAGGGAGCACACCGCCTCTTGCCCAAATTCAGCTGGAATAGGCGAAAACACGCCCGTGACCATAATGAGAATAAGCGGTATCGAAAATGTTTTGTACTTTAACCCAACAGCATACCTTGCGAAACCTGGGATACTACATTAATGAGTTTTAATTTTCGTGTTGTTATAAATTATGGTGAAAAACATAATGAAAACAATCAAAACATGGATCAAGAAGCAAAGAAAAAAAAAAGGCATTAAAAAAGAAATCAATGTGCAGATGAAATTTAAATACTGGTAACCTCCTACTCTGTGGACTTAGCTACCCTGATCCCCCTCCAAGACTGTTTTCTCTATTTTTTCAAATAAACTGCCCGTTTCTTCTAATATCAAATAAAAATGGTTCTTGTGTCTCTCCTGCACATGTTCAAACACTGCAATGACACGATTAGAAATTGCAAAAAATATTGATGTTTTTTGTCGAACAACGCAAAAAGCAAAATGTTCTGTTTTATATACACTTTCTTTCTGAATCTGGGTCTTTTACAATTCTTCACATGGAGAAAAAAAATAAAAAACAGTGATGGGTTTTTCATCCCAGCTTTGATGACTCTTCCACTACCCATCTTATTAGCAGAAAAGCGGTTATAGAGAAAGATGTATCAGATAATGGCGCGAGTGAGGGCGGCATGTGGCTAGCTTTACGGCTTGATGGTCAGCAGAGCGCTATCTACAGCATGTTGCACACATGGCTCTGGTAATTACTCTCCTCCACACCTCTCTGCCTCTCTTCCTCCCGTCTTTGGCGACTGGTGTCTGGTGATAATTGAACCATGGGATAAAGTTATGAACTTGCCAGCCTGAAAATAATTTGGCCTGTGAGTTGGCATTTGGCCAACGTTGCACTAATACGTCAAAACATAGATTTCTATTTCCTCCCTTCTCCTGCTTGCTTCTCCCAGCATGACAAGCATCCTACTTTTCACATCTATGCACATAAGACTCAGCAGATTGACTGAAATACACAAATTGTGTAATTGCTTTTTCTGTTGCACCATAATGTATCCTGAGGAGAAAAAAAAACGGATGAGCTGCAAAGTGCCCCGCAAATGCCTTTTAAAGCGGCTTTCCGGCTTGGCCAAGAAGCTGGGAAAAATAAAAATCTGTGTTGTTAAACTTTGGGTATCACCAACATCCCAGCAAGTGACAACCAAGATATGTGTGTGTGTGTGAGACAGAGTTGAGTGTGTTCAGTGTGGATCTGTGTGTGTAAGTGGGTGGAGGAATAACCATCTTCAGGCTATAATAGGCATGCTCAAAATAGTTAAGTGGGAGAGTGGGTGATAGCAGACAATCATGTGTGTCAGGATACGCTTCCATGTGCATATAATTATTTCAGGTGGACCTGCACAGCTTTATGAGGATCATCATTATTGAACGGTAATATAGTTTCTAAAATGGTGGCACGTCTTAAGTTGAAGAAACAAGCCATTGTGTCACTCGGGTCAAAATTTCCATAAGAAATGCTGGACATTTAATGAGACATAAAACATGTGTAAACTGCACAAGTGATATTCGGGCACATTTTTTTTTTTTCTCTTTCTCCTTTCTTCTTTCTACATACATTCTTGCTGCTGGAGGCTGTAAATTTCCCCAGTGTGGGACGAATAAAGGATATCTTATCTTATAGCAGCTTGCTGAAAGCGAGTCGATTTAATGCCACTTTTTACCATTTTTGTTCAGTTAAAGAAATAAACACAAACAAGATAAAAGTGTTAAGATCTCTTAAGTCTCGTTACAAAAAATAAAAATAAAAAATCTGAAATTGTCACCATGGGGTGATTTTTTTTAAGCTTTGTGGCTTTGATTGTGTGGCCTCTAAATTTTAGTGCAACATGTATAAATTTACAGAATGTTTGGTCTTAGATAAATGTAAAATTAATTCTTACTGAATTGCGGGTAGTACCGAATGATGTGTCTGGTGTGTGCATTAAATAAAAAAGAAAAAAAAATCTGAGTGATAATTTGTATCTGCAAAGAAAAAGATTTGGCATATGTAAATGGAAACTGAGACTCATGTTAAAAGTATCATAATAATTGCAAAAAGCAAAAAAAAAGTCTATCTGACAGGAAGCAATTAAAAAATATATATAATAATAAAGTCTATCTGACAGGAATGAAAACGACATTGTCAAGTTATAGAATAAGACTGTCCATACCTCACTGTATTATGAGGGTCAGTGTAGCGAAAGTAATACCAGGCTGAGTCTACAAACGTATCCATGGTGTCAGTCTCCCTTTTTGCTGGGCCGTTACATCTGAAACGAGAGCCACAGTTTATTTTTTTTAATGTGGGACAGCATCAATATTAAGCTTGTAAATTAGAAAAGCTAACACATCGCTGGCCCCTGTTTGTATGCCTGCAGAATTGGCATCTCTGTGTGATATTTATACGTGCTCACTGTTGTGAATGTGACAGTGCCTCCATCTGGCTGTGGAGGTCAAGCCTCTGTAGACAAGCACAGTTGAAAGCAAACTGGCACTGGAACATTGGTCCGATGCCCTGACAAGCAGGCTGTGCTAACAAGGGAATGATCATGTATTTGTGTTGGAAATGTCACCTTGTGCCCTGTATGACCGCAGCCAAACCGTATTTGCTTCGTGATGTGAATCTGCCAATTTAACATTTGACAGAGGAAGGGAGAAGATTTGAAGAGACAAAAAAACATTTGCAATACCGTGTTTACATAAATGGAATCAGGAAGCGGAACAGTGAAGTTAAATGCTTGGCACTTCATAATGAGTCTCGATAGAGTTTAAAATGTCCCAGACTGCTCAAAAAAAAAACCTATATATATATATATATATATATATATATATATATATATATATATATATAAAAACATAAAACAGCAAACACAGATGCGCCTCTGGATTTTCTTTATTTTCCAGGAGGATAGGCAGCTCTGAAAATGCATGGATGGATATGTCTCATCTTGACTTAGTCTTTCTCTCCAACATTTTACTCAAACAAAATCACTTATGACAGAAAGGCAAAACCCCTGGGCCGTCCGCCATACTAGTCAATCTAAAATAGCAGTGATAATGAAATAAGACCATGAAGTTGCCTAGCAACAATACTAAGGTGTAACAAGGTTAATATTTGGAAGCCAGGTCTTATTTCACACAAATGAAAAGAAGGAAGCCATCCCAAGGCTATCACCAAAGAATCCAAACAGATAGTGAGACATTAGAAAGGCTTTCTAAGTGTGGGAGATTTGGCACATTTTTCCTCACACCAGACTGGACAATCAGAGGACAGAATGTGGTGACTGGACAGACAGCTGGTACACACTCCTAAAGATTTGCCGGGCTGGCACACAGTTGTGAGCCTGCTTTGAGCCATGAAAAAAAAAAACATTTAAAAAAAAAGAGATTTTATTTCTTCCACCGAAGTGAAATTCAGTTTGTAGTTAGGCAAAGGAACGTTTTGCAATTTGTATTTAACTTCGGCTTATTATTAGTTTCTTTATTGTTTGGTATTGTTCTCCCTCTCTCTTTTTATTCACTTGTTCAACATAGAGACAATCAATCAATCATACATGTACTGTGTGGGGGCTCCACAAAAAAGCACATGCCGATATCAGTTGGGACTCAAAAGGCATTTCTGTTGTCCTTCGTCTGCAAACAGGCCCGTCTTGATAAAAAACTCCCAATTTACTTATTTCTGGTTGCAGCTATGGCTCCCTAGGGGAGTATAAAACTCAAGCAGTAACGAAGAGATTTGTAGTGTATTTTTTTTAAACTTATTTATAGGATAAAGCTGCGAGTGAAAAGGTTTGAAAACCGATGAAGGAAGGTAGGCAGCACACTAGAATGTGGGTCTCCATTTGTTCCATCCCCATCTGTCAAAGTGGCACCAGCGTGGCTTCTCTTTACTTGGGAATTTGTGGAACAACAAATTTGGCTTGTAGCCAAGCTAAGCCGAGTTAGCAGCAGGCCACTTCACAGAGCTGCAGAGAGTGGAAGACGTGATGAGCACACAGGATACGACATCCTCAAGGACAGATGAAGCTCCATCCCAGCCGCCCACCTCTCATCACCGTGTTCTTCTGCGTTCCCCTCAAACTTGAATTGGACAAGCGTGACGAGAGAAGGGAACAAATTTCCACCGACACTTAACAGCGGAGGGGAGATGGGGAGTGAGACGCTAACAGCGCCTTCGCAATTACGCCCGTCAATCACATCTGATGGGATGATTTCTTGTAGCTTTGTGGAAATGTGTGAACACTATCTGATGACTTGTGGCATCCACAATTGATTGGGCCATTGTTTTAATCAACATGGCGGCATGACAGTAATTCATTTTATTGAGCCACATATTCCCACCTCAGCACCAGAAGTTAATCTGCATTTTCAGTTCTTTCAATACACGGAGTTCATTCACAGCCAATAGGTGTTCGCACACGTAAATTGCACTTACCACTTTTGGTTGCCTGACGTAAACTAGATTGTAATCATCATCTCATGCTTCTCTTATCTCAGACATCTTTTCTTACAAAACCCAATCAGAATCAAAAGCATAATGGTTGCACAATTTGTAGGCTCCCACTTCAAGCTCCATCTACTCCTAAGGGCTCAGCTAGTCCTCATTTTGTCAGGAGAAAATACAGCAACATTTTTCTGATCTTATTCTGCAAACAAAATGATGGACAGTTTCACTTTCTGAAATGTTACATCATCACAGCAAGGAACACTCTCCCTATCTACCCTTTCTGCAACATGACGCATATGAGCAAAGCCACTGATCTGGAAATGTGATTGTACTCAATTGGGGGGTGATGATTCAGAGCTCGCTTGCTATCCTGCCCGGCTGCACGTCAGCAGGGCCTGGAGAGTTTTGATCTGACTTAAAAAGACTTCAAGAGTTCAAGGGGGAGTGAATGCTGTGAAGCTTACTTAAAAAGGTAGCAGCAATTAAAACATTGAAAGCGACAATATGTCATGAGAGTTTCTTTTTTTTCCTCTCGAGGATTCCAATTTGGTGTACTTCCCGCTGCTCATCTTTGAAAAACTAAGGACGATCAAAACACTTGAAATGAATCTTACAGGTTCAATAACAAGCGGAGCTGAGATTTTTGTAGGTTTGCAGCCAAATGTTTTTCATGAGCCACAACAAACTGTATTACCAGCAACATCAACAATGTGTAATGTTTTACGAAGCTGGCAGCAATCCATACATGAAGCGATGAGTTGCAAAAGCATGCGTTTAGCCACATTTGCACCGAAGGCTATCCAGGCTGCAAGTATCTGTGCCTAATTATAAAAGCAAACGGTTATTTAGATGATTTTGAGAGCAATTAGCTGTCTTTGCAAAAATAACTACCCTCCACTACCATTTAATGTGGTCGTTAATTATCAGTGGGGCACCTTGCAGCTGGAGAACTCATGGCCTCTGCGTCGCACAAAAAGAAATTCCATGAGCAAGCGTTGATCTCAGCTAATGAGCTACATCTGACAATCAGACCCGAATGTTTACCGTTTGTATCTATTATAGTTAACACATCTTGTTTGCTTGTATTTATTGTTTGCCTGTGTGCATTTTTAAAAATAAAACTAGCCTTTGTTTCAGCGCTATTCCCCAAACTGCAGGACTTTGTATATCACAACTGTCAGGCGGCATCTTTGTACCTCCAAAGTTATCACTCTTCAGGAGCCTCCCCCCAAACTGCACGTTTGTTCAATAATTAACATTTAAATGTATAGTATGTCAAAAATAACTCATGTGCGGAGTCTGCGAATGGCCCAACAATATCGATTTGTAAAAATAAATGGGAAAATTAGCAAATTGTGACATTGGAGGTTTTGGCCAAATGCCAGGAATATGTGTAATTATTAGAGTGAACCAAAATAATCTTACCTTGGACATTTGCAACTGACCCAGTCATGGGCAGCTGCCAGAGGCGATGCCCCTTTTCCGGTGAGAGACGGCAGCTTTGGCAAGGTGACCGGTAAATCCTCCTCGGGGACAGTAACTGGACCACATCGCTCACAATGCACCACAGGAATGGGTGTGCCCCAGTAACGCTGTCTTGATATCAACCAGTCCCGGAGCTTTGAGCTGGTAAGGTGGCCCCCGACCTTCAGCTCCCTGGCCTTCTGGGTAATGGAGTCGAAAGCCTGTCTTCTGGTAAGCCCTGAAAACTGATATATATATGCAGGAGGAACACAAGGGGGAGAAAGAGAAGAAGGAAAACAAGACAGAAGGAAAGGAAGAAGCAGAAAGAGAAGACGATGACCATAGAAGGAGAATAATGAGGCATTTAGATTTCAAGAGAATTCTATTTATGTGGGAGTCAGACTCTGGAGTACCTGCGCATGTGCCCACCAAGTGTGTAATCAACTAAAACAAAAACTAAACCAAAAAAACGAGTATATTCTTTGTAAGCTGCTGCCATCGTTGTCTGCCAAACTCTGCCATTTTCATTCCTCACAAGCAATGAGTGGACTACACAGGAAAACTATCATCTAAGCAGAGCTGCAGAGTTGCTGGATGCACAGATGAATGTTAAGATGAGTACAGAAATATCAATACCACTGGACAAGAGCACATTTTAAACAGAGATTGCTTTGTGTGTACTTTGATGTATTTTTGCTGCTTTTTTTGTTTGTTTTTAACCGATCGTGTTTTTGAGATATTTTCAAGTTCAAGTTGACCTATACGTAAGCAATGCAGATTTTACCATGCCTTGTAATTAATCAATTTCACCAGTTGTTTAATCTAAAACGTAATTCATAAACACTGTTTGGCTTAATATATAACTGCATGAAATATTCTATTATTGTGTTTATATAATAATATTCTTTTGAAAACTAGGTGCTTGAGAAAAAAATGAGGGTAGATTCGGAATCATCTAGAAACATGTACTTGCATCTCTAATGAGAAAAAAAAAGTCAATATTTGTTGACCAGTGTAATCATCCCAGTTGTGAGTATAATTGTGTCCCCTTCTGATCCGTGTCAGCAAAGGCCTGAATTTTTGGATGTCCTGGCCAATGATCCTGTGGTGTAAGCGCGGTAAAAGAGAATATTTTCTCCCTGATTTGCTTGAAAAACAATCGTAAATAATAACCATTGTATTACAATTGCAAATCTAATCGTCATCATTCTGAGCAAAGCATACAGATACACGTGCATCTCAGGTATAGGTATAGGTATAGGCATCATAGGAAATGTAAATGGCATCATTGCCGTGGTTGTCATCACCTTATCGGAGTTAATGACAATTTCAGTCCCATCTTCATGGCTCTTTAGAACATTGGTCCACCTTAAATTCAGCGTTTTGGCCACGGACAAATGCTCCTCACTGCAGTCCGGCGTGCCTGGGTTATATGGTTGCAGCGTGATGATAACACAAACGACAACACAAATGAATGCTTACATAAAGACAAACATGCAGTACAGTTCTCTTGAGAATGCCCTACAAGCCTCCCTGCATTTAATGTTAAGTATTACTGTGATGCGACTAATTATTAGCTATCCCTTAGAGTCCATCGCCACTCACTGTGAGACAAACAACCCGCAGCGCACGGACTCAAATGCGACGCACAATACTGCATAGAGCAGACATGCAGTTGTATGACATTGAGAAATGTTTTAATGCCATTCCGTTGTTTTCTCATTTATCTGAAGATCAATGAAATACAAATTTGAGGTTCAGGGACAATCACACAATTATCTTACCAACCACAGTGTCTAGATAGCCATCAAATGCCTCTTTGTGAGATATAACCAGAGGAACCTCATAGCCGGTGAACAGATTGACAGCTGTGACCTCTGTCAGGGAGTCTGTAAATCAGAGGGGGGAGAGGTGAAAACAAAGCAGCACTGCCTCCCCTGACAGCTAATTAAAATAAATAAATCAATTAACACTTTCAATTAAAAGATTATCTTGAGGGAATGCCAATTATCATACACCTACAGGTAAAAAAAAAAACAGTTGGACTCAAAACAAAAGAAAATGAATAGACTCAAAACACACCAATAAAGTGTAAATGCTTTGAAATACAGGTTAAAAATGATGCTATTTTACGATAACTCTGATTACAGTCTTGTCACATAATTTTACAGATAGGTAAATGCATTAGAATAAAAACATTCTCATTGTTGCTCAGCAGTTGGCTTGGAGTTTGGTCCACCAGATGGAAGAGAACACAGTGGCCAACTAATAGCCTTATATTCAGAGTTAAAAATAACATTTCGAAATAGCACTTTTCCATAAGCCAGAAACCAAAAGGGCTAAGGACTCCTCACACTGATACTCACCTCTGCCTGGCTGATAGGCTTTCTCCAGCACAGAGCGGACTGAGCTGCTCCCATGGAGCAGTCTGTGGGAGGGCAGGATGGCCAGGTACGCTGCCCCAAACACCGCCTCTGGAGAGGAGCTGTATGCCGACAGACTCTCCCCAGTCTCCTTTCCACTCACCTGGGAAATGAAAGGCCATCATTGAGGAGCTATTGAGTCAATATGGAAACATCCATCCATTTTCTATATTGCTTATCCTCATTCGAGTCGCAGGTGTGTTGGAGCCAATCCTAACTCCGGAGAGAGGTGGGGTATACCCTGGGGATTGGTCGTCAAGACAATCGCAGCATACTGCTCTTCCACATCCAGAGCAGTCACATGAGATGGCCCAAGTATACTTCATAAGGTGTTCCAGGCACATCCTACCGGTAGGATGCCCCAGAGAAGGTCAGAGATATACTGGGGAGACTATGATTTGCGGTTGTCCTGGGAATGCCCCCGAATCTCCCAAGAAAAGCTTGACAAAGTGGCTAAGGGGAGGGAGGTCTTGGTTCCCTACTTTGGCTACAGCCTCAACAGAGACGACCACAGATAAGCAGCAATATAACTGGACTTTTAATGACCTCTTCATTGTTTATCGTTTCTTTATCAGTCTGAGGGGGCAGTCAACAACCAGTGGCAGTTGAGCAACTCACTTGCAGTTTATAGGCAGAGGGGGTGAATATCTCACTGCTCTGTAAGGGAGATTCTTCAAAAGTGAGATCAGTACAGCTTTTGTGTCGAAGATGAAAACTGGAGGTAACTTAAGGCTCTTCCTATGAATTACAAGTTTAGTTCTCACATTAAAATGTGTGTCATGATCATGTCTACTTTACCGTAGACGTGCAGTTGTGAAACTTGAGACGGTTTTATTTTGGTGAGCTTATGTTTGAATATGCTTATTATGTTTGTTTTCTTTTCTTATGGTTAATAAAGCAATTGAAAGCGCATTAGCGGCTGAGTCTATGCTTGACCACTTGCGGGGGCATTACAATGGAAGGTAACTAGCAATGTTTCGCTCTCATTACATAAGCTAACAGTGATGCCTTGTGTTGGTAATCACCACATGCTCTTGTGGTACACATTGCACTTGAGCTTCTTTTATTACGTGTTTTATTAGTTTGGACAATTTGTCTTTTAAGCACTTCTTCCTCATATTCCTTTCCAGGAATAATCTGTCCAAAAAAAAAACTCAACACAAAATCACGAAATATATCAAGTAATTTGCTATATAAGTATAATTTAGAAGAGATCAGCGATGCAGTAAAATCGCAAAAAGTGAACCGCGATATCGTAAAGGACAACTATATGCGCAGGATCATGTAATAAAATCTTCCATTCAAAAAAGAGTACAGTATTTTGTTCTGGGAAAAAAAAGGAGCTGATAAGCATTTTACAAGGCTGACTTTTTTCTTAATCTGCTGAATTTGGCAAGGCATTCAAGTGAAGACTGTTGTGAACATTTTGTCCTAACACATGGTTTCAGTACTTTCTGAGACGCAATAGAAATACGACAGAGGGGCATCACAGGATCTAAAAAAGCAGGTTGGTGAGTAAGAGATGAAAGACCATGGCTGAAGAGGACAAGCACCGAGAACTGCTTCGTGAAAAGAAGGTCAAGAGTTCCAAGGAAAGCAAGAATGATGAATGAATAAATAACAAGCAGCGACCCACCTTGAGTTTGAAATCAAAGTAGCAGCCAGTGCACTCTCCAATCCAATTTGCTTGCATGGATTTGACTCCGTACCACTCTGGAAGGTCAGACAAGCTGTCCAGAAGAGGCTGGGGTGGAAGAAACAAAAAACAAAACAAACAAACAAACAAACAAACAGACAAACCCCAAAAAAACATAAGTCATAATTAGATGCAACTTTACTATATTTCAAATGCTCATTTCAAAAATATCAACCTGTTTTGCCTGACTTATTCTCTTGTAACATACAAACTGTCACAAACAATTATTCTGCATGGTGGAAAAAAAAAAAGAAAAAAGAAACCTATGCATAACAACCAACTCAAAGTCAAAATGTCACAGCTGGGCAAAGGCCGGTGCTGTTATACCTCTTTATTTTACTTTCAGGCTGTCACAATCTATTACCCACAAGCACTCAAACTGCGCCACTCATCATTCATTTCCACAACCATATTAAAATATGAAAACACACACAATGGCTATGGTCATGGTCATCACTCTCATGACAGCCGGACAAAAACTAAACCCGGAAATTATATCAGAGTCTGAGAAGAGAAGCAGAAAAAAAAATCATTTGTGTGCTAAAGGACTGTGATGGGCAATGGCTGTCTCCATGGCAACAAATAAAAGCTTCAAGCAAGCGCTATATAGAAACGAAGGCGAAGGCAAAGTCAAGCGGTGTGTGTACGTGTATGCTTGTGTGTGTGTGTGTGTGTGTGTGTATATATGCTTGTGCGTGTATGCACTGTTATGTGCATACACGCGTGTATATGCATGTGTATATGCAATGTTTCTTAGGAAAAGAAACATTGACACATACTTTGTCACCTTTTTAAGAATTTGATTCAGCAACCAAAATTGTAACAATTTGTAACAACACTTATGGATTTATCTGCTGGCGTCGGCAAGAATGAATTCCGAGCGATAGGCTGCTTAATACTTCGTAACATTACATATTACAGGTAAGAGAGTCCAACACACACAAAAAATGTCCCGCCTCCAAATGTTTATAAATGTCTATATTAATATTTTAAACCACAAATATATCACAAATGATGACCCCAAAAAACTATACTCTAATTCCAAACTCATAACAATTAAAAACAAAATGATGTGGAGAACATTTTTGATTTTGGGAAAAAAAAGCGCTGGAATTGTACACGTGAAGATGACTCTCCTAACGTCCGATCATAACCAATTTGCTCCTCCCCGACAAACACACCCCTCCGTCTCTCAGTCGAGGTGAAGCACTTCAACAATACTTTCTCAACACCGTTTACTACTTTCCTATTGGACAGGGGTTTGGCATCATCTTGTGGTATCGTAAGTCTTACAGAAGGAGCACAAAAGTCTGCAAACAACTGGAGTTTCCTGCAAATGGTTGAGGATAGGTTCCACATGAATATTGAGTGGCGAATAGGCTGGGATTAACAGTTCCCATACAAAAAAAATGCTTCTATGGGCAATGATCAGCATATCAGAGCAATCAGAGGGCAACTTCATCACATTACTATATAATCAGAGAGATGCTCTCTCCTAGTCAGTCTGCCAAAGAAATAAATAAAAGACACTTCTGCCACCTAACAAAAAAACATTTCAGTAGTATACCTGTCACCACAGTATAAATCGCTGGCATAGATAGATGTCAAATGAAGATCTGTAAGCAGTCATTGCCGGACAACTTAAAGTAAAACCGGATCATGATCTCTCACGGCACACGAGTGTGGCAGGGTACTCTGGTTGTGAATCACTGGATTATAGCAAATGTGCGAGTGCTATCGGATGCTCGCTCACACACGGAATTGTGGTTGGCAGTGCGTGACAAGCAACAAGTGTGATTATGAAACATTTTGAAATGACACACAGCGTCTGTCAAAATAATCCATCTTGGTAATGATTCTTGTCATCTGAAATCATCTCGGGAAAAACATTATAGTTGGAAAACATACTTCGGCATGAGGTAGAGCGCAGCATAAATATAATCTGAAGTTAATGTTGTCGAGCCAGCATCATGAACAGGCAAGTGGGGAAATGGGGGGGCTGAGGAAATCACAAACACGTTTAGCATGCTTCATTTTGCCACGGCCCTCCTGCCTCTCCATCTGCCTCTCTCACTTCTATTTCTTCACACCTTCTTCCTCCTTCCTCTCCACTTCTCCATTTGCCAGTGAAAATTAGAAATGCGCGAACACATTGTCACAGTAGTGATCCCACCTCCATTCATACCTCTGACATGGACCAGCATGGGCAACTGCAGCAATGTCACCAAGACACATGCAAGGTTTGCATATGAACAGGAATGCTTTCATGAACCCTTTAGTGGCCAACCGTTTTTTACAAGTCCTTGTATGGATACATGTTTTTTAAACTCATTTGATAGAACTTTGTGTACGGACAGCACCATCAAATTGACTCGACACTACTCTGGCTTGATCAAGTGTGAAACACACATTGCCTATCACTCACGGCTGAATGTTGGCATTGGTGGTAAATCTGCATTCATTTGTTCACTTTTTTTTTGTGGTCAGTCTAGACTGGAGGTACAACCAGTCTCTCAATAAACAAAACTGCCTTGCCTTACACATGCTCAAACAATGCATTGTTCATTCGTTTGTGTTGATGACCTCCAGGGGTTTGATTGTACAAGCAGAGAGGTGGAACAGTCACAGTTATTATCGTAGAAGGCGGCTGCTCATTTGAACCATCCCGAAGTTGAGGGCCTATTATTGCGATGCTTCTTTTAGATCAAATTCACACAAGTGTACCTTGCCGTAGTGCGTGGTCTTTATGAACCATTGAGTGAGCAACTTCTGCTCCACCAGCGCACCAGACCTCCAAGAGCGACCGTTTTCATCCACCTGCTCATCAGCCAGTACTGTTTGATCAACAGGGTCCCAGTTCACCACACCCTGAAGAGTACACATGCACACGCACACACAAATTGCTCATGAAGAATGAAAGCAGTGATTAGGTTGCTGCAATTGAAAGAGACAGACCGTAGGCTTTATTTAAAGGTTGTCACACTTCATTACACGTTATCAAAGGCTTTCTAAAGAAGACCTCCAAAATCATCACTGTCACTGTGAAAGACCAACTAAAGCAATCATAATCCTTCCAAAAGAAACCTAGGGTAAGTACTTTGATGGAAAGGCGAGTCTTACCTCTTTCTGATAAGCCAGCCCTGCTTTGAAGAGCTTAATAAAGAGATACTGTGTCCACTTGTAGTAGTCAGGAAGGCAAGTGGTCACCTCCTGTGAAAGAAACATTCTGGTCAGGTCCACAGGGAGGGAGAAGGAAAATACGGTTTGATTTTTGTCCAAGTCTTGATCCTACAGACCCGGTCCCAATTAAAGCAAAGGCCAAGGCTGTCCAGCTGCTCCCGCATAGACTTGATGTTCCTTTGGAAAGTGAATACAGTCAGAGGGTTGAAGATCGTGAAGCACAAATAAGCCTTTAGTACCTTTTGGTCCAATTTTCTGGATCAAGACGTCTCTCAATAGCTGCGTTCTCTGCTGGAAGGCCAAAGGCATCCCAGCCCATTGGGTTTAATACCTAGAGATAAAACAAAAATGCTTTTTTGTTGTACAGTATTAGCACTCTGGTCATAATATGGCCTACTTTGTCAAAACAAAAGACATGTATCAAGTGGTTGAATGTAAAAAAATATTGATTCATCAATGCGTTGCAACACTTCCACTCGCAATTCAATATCAATTCAGCAACGTCAACACACGATTGAAGACCAATACAGAAAATATGATGACAAATCATTTTGCGATCAAATTTTTTTTTTTACATCAATGCATATTTTAGCCGGTTGAAATCGATTTTCGATGACTCTTTACATTCCTAGTGCTGACTCGAACGAATGAGTTTGAATGTGATTGTTGATTTCTGAGCACAGCCACATCCCCAGTTCTAAAAGGGTGTGCACACTTGTGCAACCACTTCATCACAGTTTATTTTTACCTCCCTTCTCAAAAAGTTGCCTTTTTTCAATTGAGTTGCCCCCTCAACGCCCATCTTTA
This sequence comes from Hippocampus zosterae, assembly GCF_025434085.1. NCBI lineage: Eukaryota > Metazoa > Chordata > Actinopteri > Syngnathiformes > Syngnathidae > Hippocampus > Hippocampus zosterae. The sequence goes on from NC_067455.1 coordinate 13,726,295, forward strand.
AAACTTCCGCTGTTGTGAAAGCGCTATATAAATCAGCATGTATTGTATTGTATTGTATTGTCTCAAAACTCATTTGTATTCTTTGGCATTTGACTCAGCATGACTCAGACTGTTTACTGTTTTTGTGCTTTCTACTGTCTTCATTATTAATTTGTTTTATTGTTGTATATATGATATTTGCTCCATGTACCGTACTTTGTTATACAGCAGTGGTTGTTTTTAAAGTGCTCATATTCAGTCATGCTGTATAATTTTTCCATGCCCAAAGCGTAGCTTGGCGTCCTTGGAACAATCATCTCTTAAAATTGGAACGCTCCCTACTGGAGACACACAAACATTGGAATGTGCTAGTTGATACAAGCTGAGAATCGGTTTATGAGAAATGAAAGTTATGATATTACACCTTGAGTTTTGGTGCCGCCCTTCTGATGATATAAAATGATGTGACTCTCTTCCTGCCTCGCACTCGTGACATGCAGCCATTGTCTGTCAACCACGGGTGCCTGGAATATTGTTATTAAAAGCTTAGAAGAAACTGTTCATCGACTCCAACCTGTATTTGGATTACCAACATTCTCTCCTCGTCCCAAATTCAACGAACACGCGGGGGAAACAAGGCCACTTTTTCCCCCAACAATAAATACAGTTGAGGTGATGGTTACAGTAATGAGGGGAAAAGTCACATCTCGTATCCTTTATCGTATGTCTCATATTGTTTCATATCGTATATACAGGGTCTTGTTACACATGTAACCTTGTCCATGTTTTTCCTGTTCCTACATAAAAAAAAGTTGAGCTTCATTTTCTGACCTCACAGAACAACAAACTGAATATTATGTTTTGAATTTCCAATAAAATATCAGATGATCAAAATTACATCTTCAAGGGAGAACAGAAGTAACTACTGTCTAGTGCAAAACATAAAACCGTGCAGTCATTTGTAAAAAATACCACAAAAATCACACTAGAATAAGCAGTGTGAATGACTTTGGTGCTTTTGCCAGGCAGCACACAACATTTCATGCTTTATGTCGGTTCAGTCAAATAGCAGTGGATCCTGGCAGAGTCTATATGATAATAAGCAGTCCCTTGCCCATCTTCACTCCATCACACAGTGCAATTAGTACACGCTGGTAAGGTGCAGAATAAAAGACTGGGATATGAGTTCTTAAAATATCATGCAGCCATTCATGGCTGGATGTAATGCATGCAGATTTCATGCGAACATCTTGATCATTTTTCTATGTAATATTATCCCCCCCCCTCCGCCCCCCGACACCCCTCAGCCCTGTGTAATACCATTTCTTTCCCCTTTTTGCTCCTTGGGGGTGCTTTTCTGCTCAGTGAGAGCCAAATGAGATGAAAGCACAGGAGTGGAAGGCATGAGAAAAGAGAAGCACACCGTCACGGAGTCGAGGATCACTGCGCAGACTTTAACAGGTCTGATGTTTCGGAAGAGTTGGTATCCTTGGTAACCGCATTGGCCTCCTTTTTAGAGCCAAGTACTAGATCGTATTAGGCTAATAGAGCTCAGCACTGTGGCCCAATGTGCCTGTTCGGGACGAAGACCTGCAAACGCATCGATCCTGATGCAAGCCACAGACAGCCTGTGCAAATAACAAAGGCAGGGATATAAATAAATAAATCCTCCTCATTAGTGTTGCGCTTCTACTGCTGTTCATTCAGTCTTCAACTTTGTTAACATGAAATGGTGTGTCTGCTCTAATAGGAGCTCAAGGTTCCAAGAGATTGGCAGGGCAAAATAATCCATTCATCGTTAATAGCTTGAGTGGTGCTTATTCCTATGTCTGCAAAAGTCAAGATCGGTCCCACTTTGCACAGGTGCATTCCTAATCCAGTGTAATGAAGGCACAGCGTGAGTGACAAGAGGCAGTGGAGAGATGGAGAGGGGGAAAAAGCGGAAAAAAGTGGACCCAACGACAAAATGTGCAGACTGAAGCGTGGAACAAGTGGGTGCCAGTCTGACAAAGAAATCTCACTTGTTACTTCCATCGCAAGAAAGCAAGACTCATGCTTGATTTCTTGCTAACCAGTGCTAGCCAGTCGACCACCGCCATATTATGTTTCTATGGATCTATATTACATGTATTTTGTTTATGCAGATATGGCAAAACTGCTGTTTTTACCTGTAAATGACTGATTAACAATCAGTAAACATACTGTGGGGGAAAAAAAGCCTTCCTTTTTGGTCCCCCATATGGGTAGCATTTTTTTTTCTTAAAGTTACCTGAAATGAATGCCAATTTTCAATGATCTCTTGCTCATAAAATACATAGTTTGTATAAAACACATCATAACATGATTTTTCTTTTTTTTTTTTTAATACACTTATCCAGTGGCCAGATGAAGTCCCGATCAAAATATGTGGCTGTACAACTTCTTTTCAAGGAATACAGCGAAGTGCAAAGAATTAAACTGAATAAAACAGTGCTCCAAGGAACATTTAGGAATACCAATCATTTAACCAAAGTTTTGGCAACACAGGTTTGTCATCTTGTTCTGAAGTTAACGTTTATTTCAACGGCGATGTCTCAGTCCGAACACTGTGTGGGACCATGCAATGACGTACTGTACATGATGAACAAGAATGGAATCATTTTTCGTGTAGTACGGTAGGTAAATTGTGAGATCATATTTACCGGTGTAGAACAAAAATCACGATATTTGCTTGTAAAATCTTTTACCTTTTTTCAGCCTTTGTTTTCAAATGAAACAATAGTGGCCTCTTGTAAAAAAAAAAAATTGGGGGGGAAAAAAATACAAAATTCGAACCCGCTATTATGCCAAGAGTAAGATGAGCCACAAACTCATTGCACAACTTTACCGCCCATTTGTTTTAGTTGTGCATTTGACAGCCAGGCACATTTCACTTTTGCACCACTTGTTGAAGACCCTTAAGCTCAGTCAAGTGTAAACGTGTTACCTTTGGACTTGTTGCCATTAGAAGTTCATTAATGACGAGACTGCTGAAAATTAGACATTTCTCCAGAGTGAAAAATTGTTGACACACAGCGCACACAGGAACCGCACAACAAGCTGGAAATGGCAACAGCGCGTGACCATCTATTGAGTGTACCTTCGTTAATTAACAGGGGGTAGACGGTGTGTGCATACAGAACAATCACGTTCACTTTCCTGACAGATGCTTTGAGAACGTAGGCTGGTGTGCAGGAGGTAGTTTGCCAGTCATGTGAAACATTTTTCATATTTAGGCTAACGCCAGAGGGGTTTTTTTTCCCTAAAGGTGACAGCACGTAATCTAAAATGCACCAGGGAAAGACATCCAAGGGGCTTGTTATGCACCATGGAAGGCAAAGAGCGGGATATGGTGGTTGTGCAGGGGGGCTGAATGAAGGCTGTCATCAAGATGGGGGGGAGGGGGGGGGGGCAGTGACTCGTTCAACAATGAAGCACTTAAAGTGGATGCAAACAAGAGTATGGCTATCGACTGCTGTGCTGAATGGAGTCAATAACTCAGCCGGGTGCTCAAGACTATGGATTTTACTTTTACCTTCATGACATCTTAATAAGTCTTAATGAGATCACCCAAGCTGAAGGCAAGCACAACTTTTAGTCGGAATTATACAGAAAGTGTCAATAACACTTGCAATTAGAATGTGCGCACCATCTAATAATAGGTTCCCTTACAGAGATAATGATGTTATTGAGCTCTTAATAGTAGAGTGGATTTAAAAAGTCTACACATATGCAAGAGTTCTGTGAGATGCAAAAAGATAAGAACATAAATCATTTCAAAACTTTGTCCACAATTACTGTGACGTTGAACCTGTACAACTCAACTGAAAGAGAGGAAAATCTTTCCAAAGGGAAATTAAAAATAAACAAATGAGATAATGTGTGATTTCTGCACACCCTCTAAAACGGGGGATGTGGCTATCTTCAGAATAGACCAATCACGTTCAAACTAATATTCAAGGCTGTCGGCACACACCTGCCACCAGTAAATGTGCCGTTTCTTTAAACTTACCGTATATAAAATTTTGCTTTTCTTGCTGTTTTTGTAGTCACATCTCTAAAGGTACACATACTCTACCTTTAAAGACTCCAGAAAGTGAATTCAACCACATTGTCACAATGGTTTAAGTTTTCCTTTTGAAACTACTTAAATTACATTAATAATGATGTAAACAGTTTGAAATGATTTTTAATTGTCTTTTTGTTTTTTTTAAACACCAAAAACAGCATTTGAAGAGAGTTGTGTGCAACCACTTAATCCGCCGTATATAAATGCCAATAATTACTGTAGATCAACAGATTTTTTTCGCACCAAATTTGAGTACCAAAATGATAGTGATGTTAACTCCATTTATTCTTGTGGATAAATGTGTATGCTATTGTTATTGTGTTTGACAATGGGCAAGTTTTGCACGTCTGATATTCATATTGTAAGTAATAGGGAAAACGTCAACTGGGACCAACAAAACATTCCTCTCTACAAGTTGAAAGCATTTATTGTCTATTAAGTCATTCATTCATTCATTCATTCATATTCCGAGCCGCTTTATCCTTTACTAGGGTCGCGGGGGGTGCTGGAGCCTATCCCAGCTGTCTTCGGGCAGTAGGCGGGGGACACCCTGAATCGGTTGCCAGCCAATCGCAGGGCACACAGAAACGAACAACCATTCGCACTCACACTCACACCTAGGGACAATTTAGAGCGTTCAATCAGCCTGCCACGCATGTTTTTGGAATGTGGGAGGAAACCGGAGCACCCGGAGAAAACCCACGCAGGCCCGGGGAAAACATGCAAACTCCACACAGGGAGGCCGGAGCTGGAATCGAACCCGGTACCTCTGCACTGTGAAGCCGACGTGCTAACCACTGGACTACCGGGCCGCCCTCTCTATGAAGTCATGTTTAGGATAAAACAAAAACGGCTCACAAACCTGATAACCTCTCATTCTCTGAAAGTGGCCAATGACGTCGCTGATTGTGTACACTCGCACATGGCCCATGTGCAGTCGTCCAGACGGATATGGGAACATGGAGAGAACATAGAACTTTTCCCGATTTTGATCCTGAAATGAGAAAGCCAGCTAGAGTCATGAATACTGTAGGAAGATATGATGGGAAGGTGTGCATAAACATGTGGAGGTGAAGAAAAAGAACAATAACTCATCATATGCACAGGAAGAGCAATGACTTGTGCATTTCTGTACGAGGCTCCAACGCGCTCTGATTGTAGTGTCAGACACGATTCCGAGTCGTAGCATTGTTGAATGGATGGTTTACGGTCACAACAGTGTTGCCCTGGCAACTGAGGAAGTGCCAGATACATCAAGCTAGATATGATTACAGGAAACCCGAGCCATGAATTTTTCAATAAATTAATTAGTGCCAGAGCTGTCCCGAACACACTTCATCACTGTCGCTTGCACCATCAGACTATTAGGATGTCTAATCAGCCGGAGACTACAAGTAAAAGTGGATCATCATTTGGGTGGATGAGTAATTATTGCTTAATCAAGTAATTTCAAGAAAGCCTTTTAAAACACTGAAATACATGCGGTGGATTTTGGGGGGCGGGGGGTCTCACCATTCTTGTAGAAGTTTTTTTTTTTTCATTTATGTATTTTGTTACTCCATAAACATATTTTAAAAGTACGCATTTTCCTTTACGCACATCATCATCTGCATTTTTTTAGTTCTCTTTTGAGGGCTTCAGCATTGACTATTTCAACACATAACCACGGAATAGGCAACAACAAGCATACTACCAGCAAATGAGTGTGATCATTTTGTGCGCTATTCACCCAGCCTGCAAGTCTAATGATCCAAAAATCAGCACTGATCACAAACAAAGACATGACATTATGAATTGATTTTGACTTTTGCTTATAGAAAAAGCAGAGAAAAATGACCTTCTGGGATTTCAAATGATTCCTTCATTTGCTTTTTGTTCACTGAGCGTCAAATTTCATAAAAATATTTTTTTCTGCTACACATAAATGGGAACCATGTCTCTAACGACAGTTATTGATCCCGCAATTGCCTTACACTGGGTTCCGATCTTGACATACAAAAACCCAATGTAAGATTAATTCTACTATTGCGTTTCTTTGAAAGAATTCAAGTTTCTTATCATTTGTTTGAAAATTAATAACTCAAGGGGTTGGAAAAGCTGCTAAGGTGGGAATAGAGACATTGCTTTGTAAAATAGCTATAATGTACTATGTTTGCAGCCATGTTGTTAGTACAAGCAGTGCACATCGAAAGGACGCATGAAAAAAAACAAAAAGATCCTCACAAATAAAATAAAACTAATCTACAACATTGATTATGAGCACAGCCCCACTTGACATATCATTGTCTCTTAGGAACCAAAACGTTCTTCTAATACTAATAAGCATGCTCAAGTATGTTTCCGGGATGGAGATGGTACTGCACCTTTTCCAGTGAGTCCTTTTGCCACTGCGCCATGATCCGCGGGTGCCACCATTGCTCCACTCTGCATCGGGTCTCTGTCCGATAGTCCTTCTCCCACACGCCGGTCTCACTGAACAGCGTCCGGAAAACAGGGGACAACTGGCAGCGGACAAGGGTCAGGAAAGCAGTCCTGATCTGGCATGACTGGACAACAGTGTGAGGATATGGAGGCATCCATCTCCTTAACATCTTCATGATTCTGTCACAGAAAACAAAAACAAATGCTGAAATTGGTAGAAATCGCAGTTGTCAGGTCAAAGGGACAGTTTCTGCTGAAAGTAAATTCACTTAACATAACAGTTCTTTTCATGTTTGTAAACACACACACACACACCAAAAGCTTTAGTTGTTCTCAATTTCATAATAAAAAATAATTATTAAATTAATCGGGCGGCCCGGTAGTCGAGTGGTTAGCACGTGGGCTTCACAGTGCAGAGGTACCGGGTTCGATTCCAGCTCCGGCCTCCCTGTGTGGAGTTTGCATGTTCTCCCCGGGCCTGCGTGGGTTTTCTCCGGGTGCTCCGGTTTCCTCCCATATTCCAAAACTATGCATGGCAGGCTGATTGAACACTCTAAATTGTCCATAGGTGTGAGTGTGAGTGCGAATGGTTGTTCGTCTCTGTGTGCCCTGCGATTGGTTGGCAACCGATTCAGGGTGTCCCCCGCCTACGGAGACAGCTGGGATAGGCTCCAGCACCCCCCGCGACCCTAGTGAGGATCAAGCGGTTAGGAAGATGAATGAATGAATGAATATTAAATTAATCAAGCAGAGACTGTGAATGAGGAGGATACATCGAGTGATGGTGTCGTAGCCACTTTTAAAGAGACAGACTGGGGGGGGGGGGGGGGGGGCTCATAACTGGGTTTGTGGAAGGTAATTTCTCACAGATAAAACGATTGGTTAGATTATCCATCCATCTATTTTCCGAACCGCTTGATCCTCACGAGGGTCGCGGGGGGGCACACAGAAACGAACAACCATCCATACCCACACTCACACCTAGGGACAATTTAGAGCATGTTTATGGAATGTGGGAGGAAACCGGAGCACCCAGAGAAAACCCACGCAAGCCCGGGGAGAACATGCAAACTCCACACAGGGAGGCCGGAGCTGGAATCGAACCCGGTACCTCTGCACTGTGAAGCCGACGTGCTAACCACTGGACTACCGGGCCGCCTGGTTAGATTATCTTAGGGTATTTCAGCTAATGACTAGCCTGCGAGTAGACCACGGCGCTATCCATTTTAGCGTTGAGTGCATCCGTGCCATTCATCTGACCAACAGAAAAGTCAGTTAATTAGCCAGTGCATAAAAAAACACGTAACTATGTCTGCATTTCCAACACGTCTACTTTTCAGTTAAGATTTTTTTTGTTTAATTTGATTAACTTGCCTGTTAAAATGTCATTTACAACTGCCCATTATGTCCCCCTTCCAAGCAGCTAACATCACGTAACATCTTTTTGACTGACACGTCACACATTCAATAATATAGCAAAGAAAACGGCTAATAACATAATTCAAGCCACTTGCCCTCTTTCCTCTATCACTCTGGTTTGTCAAATGACATAAAAGCACGATCTTCTGCCACCCGAAATTACGTGTGATATCATGGTGAAAAGGTCTATTGACCGCAAATAGATGAAAAAATTACATTGGATTATACTGTATTTAAAAGACTAAAACTAAGACCAAGGTAAAGGCAAGAGCTAAGGCTAGGTAGGTACTCATCCAACTCGGAAATGTTGGTGTCCATTTGCAGCAACTCCAATAACAACAACTAGCATTACAACACAAGAAGGCAAAGGGATGCTTTGGTGTGCCTTGACTTGGTCCAGTATCAGAAGGTGTATTGCACATGTGTCAAACTCAAGGCCAGGGGGCCAGATCTGGCCCGCCACATCATTTGATGTGGCCCACGAGAGTAACTCAAACATGTCAACTTACATGATCCTTTCTAAAATGTCTACCAACATTTTTAATTCTCATATGGAATAAATAAGAGATATATTAAAAGCATTTCTTTGTTACTAACCCCATCATGATATTAACTTGAAAAATAGTGGAATCAACAATTATTCTTGACTTCTATATGTGGTTTCAGCCATAACGGCTCTCCAAGTGAAACGGTAACTAAAATCTGGCCCGCGACAAAAATTAACTTGGCTCAGCAAAAATATACTGTGGCACATGATGACAAACAATTCTCAAAATACAACCACTGACTTCTACGATCAAAACACGTTATTGGAAACCTATCATTTCTTGTAAGTTAAAAAAACAGACTGACAAATTAAGATGTGTGACAATTTCACATGTGCGATGTCCTTGCAAACTGGCTTGTGTGTCCATCAAGGATCACTGCAGACATGGCAAGGTGAGAGACAAGAATGTGTTCCTATGGTGACCACTGATCTCGCAATCTCAGGAGTGTGTTCATTTGTTGATGACCTGATACATGTTTTATGTTCCACATTCCCATTATTTTACTAAAAATTGAACTGTTTTAAATGAACACTGGAGCCTATCCCAGCTGTGAGGATGAAGCGGTTTGGAAGATGAATGAATGAATGAATAAATGAACACTTTCACGGGGTTCTAGGTAGGATAAGCTGGCATTGGTTGTTACACGCAAGACAGTTTTTCCAACTATAAGAATAAAACCAATATGAGTCGGGACTGGGGGTAGGGGGCGATTTTGCTAAGAAGAAGTAAATGTTTATATATTTTTCCAATTGATGGAAAATGAGATCAAGAACAATATTACAGTATATGCATCATTGAAAGCAGTAGAGTTCGAGGTTCGCAAAGAGCGGTTTGTGTATTTTATTACAGTTCGTGCTTTGTTATAAATTGACTTAACATTATCCTAAGGTCTGCCTGGTTTAAAATGACAAAATCGCTACATGAACCTGATAAGAAATGAGCGAAGGCAGTGTGTGATATTATGACTCCGATACAGCTCTGATGCAGTGCAAAAAACAACCACAATCACATACATATTGCTAAATGAATAGCTCTCGTTCAAGATACCTATTCGGCTATTGATCGCCTAATTATCGCTAGTATTGTCCATTCATGGTAAGAGTTTCTATTAATTTGTTGACACTCGCGTCTGTGTTGCAGCTTACGAAAGTAAATGAGAAGTAGAGTGCTTTTTACCTGGTTTATTTTATATCCGAGTCGTTGTCTGTAACATGGTTAAAAAACTCCATCCTGCAAATATGATGTGTTCCCTTAAATGCAAGTCAATGACCTGCGTCTATAGCGCACAACGAACAACGAGCGCTGCCATTTTGGTTTGAATAAACTTTATTGAGACGAACAATCATGACACAGTCTGGAACGCCTGATGAACACACAGTACAGCGTCAAGAAAAACTATGTACAGTACTGTATTATTTGCTAGCTCCACAGATAATAGTCTTAAAACTAATTCCAGTTTATACATTTGTATAACATCTCACCCCCCCCCCCCAAAAAATGGCAACCAAAACTAATTACATCATAAAGCCTTAATAAAGTCTTCTGCTCCGTTCCAATACATGAAAAAGGTACACATTTGTTAATTACACGTTTGTGTGCTTTTTTTGTTTATTAATTCAGAAAAAGAAATATCAATGCACATTTTCATATAAATATACAGTATAAGATACTAAACAGAAGAAATTTCCATCTTTAGTTCCCATACGATTGATTGAGAGAGGCATACATAGGTAGATGATTCTAACTTATTAATTTTTTTGCTTGTTTGCTTTTGCTTATTCATTTATTTAAAAAAAAAACAATGAATATTAATAGAGCCTACATGCACTCGAAAAACAGGTGTTTTATTTTTTTTTTTCAGCTGGGTTTTTATAGCCCCATCCCAAAAGTAGTTAATTTGGTCACTTTCGAGCCAACAGATGAGTCAAATATTTCACCCAAATGTTGCGTCAAATTAACTACAATTGTGGGTTGTTTCAACTACAATCCATTAGTTCACTTATCTATCTAAACGCTGAGTCCCATTAACCATCTATCCATTTTGTAATCCGCTTATCCTCACGAGGGTCGCGGGCATGCTGGAGCCAATCCCAATTGTCTTTGAGCAGTAGGCGTGGGTCAACCTGAACTGGTTGCCAGCCAATCGCAGGGTACAACAAACAACCATCTGCGTTCAAACACACCAAGGGACAATTTAGAGTGTTCCATTAACCTGCCATGCAGAAGAAAATGCAAACTCCACACAGGAAGGCTGGAGCCGGAATCAAACCCTGCACCTCTGCACTGTGAAGTAGACGTGCTAACCAGTCGCCCGCCGTGCCGTCACATTAACCAATATGCTAAATTAATTCTAACATATTACACTACGGTCGAAGACCATTTTTAATTGCAATAGATTATCCATACATATTAAACTGTTAGGCTACAAACCAATAAGGTGAAATACAACTATGACTCATTTACTGCCGGCACCCGGAAGTCCTTTCTCGGGAGGGTTTCCAAAGGAGGGGAACATATCTTTGATGCCAGAGTGGAGAGACTTGTGAGTGAGAGATCACCTCCATTCGCACTGCTCCTCATCACAGAGAGAAGCCAGTGAAGAAGGAAGCTAGTCTTTGATCTAAAATGCAGAAAGAAGTAATGCAAGAGTCAACCAGTCTGAGCTGATACGAGCAAAACCAACGCATAACACTGGTAGCCTTGCATCTGGAAGATAAACATGAGGCATCACTGGAGCCCTGCAGTCATACATCAGAGGCAAGTGGGCACTTTTGCTTCAGGCAGAGCCGGGTGTGGATGAGGTGGAGGAGTAAAGGAGCAATGGGTTTCTGACACAGTGGAAGTGTAAATTCTCCCTACTCGGCTTGATAAGAGGTCTTCCGATCAGTACAGCTGATTCTTTTTTCCCCTCATTTTATTATTGTCTGATTGAGAACTGGATCGACTGTTGTAATTTCTTGGAATGAGCAACACCGTGAAAAGAAATTATTTGTGTAGTATGATAAGATGTGAGTTAGTAACGCAAGAAAAAATCAAATTATAAATCTTAATGTGTGAAGAGTCAATAAATGAAGAGGCATTAGTATTGGAACCACACCAAAAACACTCAGAAGGATAAAATAATCCATTTGGTCTCTACTAAATACTGTACCGCCGAGCACCAAGGAGGGATTTGCGTTTTGGTTCCCAACCAAACTTTGCAAGTCAACACATCTAGCTATTTCCATCAAGCAACGGAGGAACATGTTGAAAGAATTATTTGATTCATATTCTTTCACATTATGAGGCAATTAAATAACACCCTCACTGACTTGTGTGACTGACTGTGTTTACATATCAGAATTTTGCCTCATGCCTTAGCCTATGTCTTCTCTCTCCCATTTAAGTATCCAAGCAACTGTGTACTACCTTGGCAACAACACTTATACAATCGAATCCGATCTAGGACCTGTATATTCATCATTTGGGTTTTCAGCAAAATATAGGAAATATATTAATAATACTACGGATAGCATTTATATAATCACAATTTCCAGGCGATCAAATGTTGTGGCCAATGAATATGGATACATACTTTCATTGTATCTTTTGCCATCTGTGTTGCTGGCCTACAGTAGATAAGATAAGATAAGATAAAATAAGATAAGATAAGATGTTTTATTTTTTCGATTGTTCATTAACCCTTGGTGAATATATTTGCTGTCCCTGCTTGTGTTTTGAATCCAAACAGACCTTTTAAAATAGGGCATGAGGGCAAATGATAAAAATAAGATGTCGGGACAGGTGGCGGCTTCATGCTGTCTGTGCTTGCAAATTTGATGCCGCAAATCTGTTGAGCAACAACTCACTCAAAACAAACACAAGGCATGGAATGACTTCTGAGAAAAGTCTCATCCTATTTCAATGCTCGATCTTTGTCTCAAATGTTCCACTTATTTTCATTTTTCTCAAACGAGCAGCCCAAAATAGCTGTGTGTGATTCCACAAAGACTTTCTAGACGATTTTGGGGTGCGGGAGAGGGTGGGGGTGGGGGGGGGGGGGGCTTAAACTGAGCATTTGTGAATTGCTGTGTTGTCTTTGGGTCTCCACAGATTGTTGGTTGTTTTTCAAAGAAATCTCTTTTGAAAGGAACCAATCATCCTACTCTACCCACATCCGCCTCCCCGTTCCCACCATGACAAAAAACGGTAATCACCCTGGCGGTTCTCTCTGCAAGTTTCTGGGGACGATTACGTTTCACGAGCAGAGTACCACAAGACAAATGACCACATAGAGCTACTGGAGCAGCACTGTGTTATATGGAAAACTGATCACTGAATGCATTTGGGCGGGGGCTTGCCTTTATCTGTCCAAGGTTACCTTGAACAAAGTGCACTTGCCATCAATGAGAGGTGGGTGTTTGTCGCACCACAGAGAAGCACCATCTCAGCTCCCCAAGAAGAGCAAGGAGCTTCCTGACGGGTCTCTGCATGCCCCTGACTGTCTGAGAGGCCGATAAGTGTGATGTTATTCCCTGGTTGTGTTTTACATTGACAGACTTATCTGTCCTTCACTTATGCGTTCACATGGAGGGGAGAAGCATGGCTGGATACATGATATGTAGGAGGGTCAGATGTGTGGTTAGAGGAAGATCTTAAGTCATCATCTCCATCAATCACTCTGATCTCGCTTGTCTTTTGCTACAACACACCGTTGTAGTAGCTCTACAATGCAAGAAGGTGTTGTTGTCACTGAGAAGCCCTGAGCCAAGACAACTTGACTTTAGGAAATATTAGTGCTCATGAGGTTGGGGAAGGGTGAGCAGAGCACGGACAGTGTTTTGCAGCATCGACTGTGTGCCTTAATGCCAGGAGACCACCCAGAGCAACACATTGTCTATCCCACCACCCGAAACTCAAAAACAGTCGCGTTAACCTGCCTCACTCAACAGGCCTCTTCTTGGTTGCAATGCTGCCCAAAGTCCAAAAGTATTTGAATGTTTGAATTTTGGTTTCTAACCAGAACAAACACAGTCCAAAGCTTCTGATGTTCGCCACTGCAACAACCAGGACATCCATTGACTCAGCAGATATTAGAGAGCATATGGGAATCAGGGATGTATAGCAAGATTATGCTTTTGAACTTTTCAAGGGTCAAAGGTGTACAAGTACAGTGCCATGAAAAAGTATTCGTGCCCTTATTTATATTTGGGTTCTTTCCATATTTATCACACACAAAGATTTCAGTTCATCAAACACATTTTAATATCACACAGAGACAACCTGAGGAAATATAAAATGCAGTTTCTAAATGACCATTTTTAAATTTATTTATTTAGACACACAAAAAAATAAACGAATCTAAACCTACCTGTCCCTGAGTGAAAAAGTAATTGTCCCCCCCCAAACCTACTAAATAGGTTGTGCTACCCTTGGCAGTAATAACTGAAATCAAGTGTTTGCGATAATTGTTCGTGAGTCTACCACTTAGCTGTGGAGGAATTTTGGTCCACTCTTCTTCGCATAATTGCTTCAACTCTGCCACATTGGAGGGTTTTCGAGCATAAACTGCGCGTTTAAGGTCACACCACAGCAGCTTGATGGGATTCAAATTCAATATTTGATGTGGGCACTCCAACATACTGTAACTTGTTTTTCTTGATACATTCGGAGGTGGACTTTCTAGTGTGTTTCATATTGTTGTCCTGCTGCATGATCCAAGAGTGCTTGAGTTTGAGGGCGCAAACTGATTATGGGATGTTGTCCTTCTGGCTTTTCTGGAAGACAGCAGAATTAATTGTCCTATCAATAACAGCAAGTTGTCCTGGTCCTGAGTTAACAAACCAGCCATATCCCATCATGCATCTATCTATCTATCTATCTACTGTATCTATCTATCTATCTTTAAAGAGATAGATATGTATATATACACTGTAGATATATGTGTGTGTGTGTGTGTATGTGTGTATGTATATATATATATATATATATATATATATATATATATATATATATATATATATATATATATATATATATATATATATATATATATATATATATATATATGCGCAGACACATACACACACACACAGGGTTCCTTTTTCTTACTTGAGTTAGTCATGATATCATAAATATCCAACCCTTCCAATTTCTATAGCTCTTGTCTTCATTGGAATTGCAGCTTGCAAGGTTGAGCCTGTCCCCGGCGACTTTAGAAGAAAGGTGGGATACACTTTGGACTGGTCACTCTGCAATTGCGGGGCACAAATAGACAATCACTATCACACACATTCACACTTATGGAAGTCTTTAATTAACCTAATATGCAGTTTTCTTGGAATGTGGAAGGAAGCTAGCATTCCCAGAATAATCACACACAAGCCCAGGGGAACATAGCTGTGCCACAAGATTTCAGAAGCAGATGCCAGAACCTTTGGCTGTGGAGCAGATGTGCTGGCCAATGGTTTCTTCTTTTCATTTTCACAGTAGATAAGATTAAGAGATTAAGATTAAGAAAACCTTTATTAGTCTCGCAATGGAGAAATTCCAGATTCACAGCAGCAAAGTTATGAAAGGAAGAAGTAGAACAACAAAAAAATAGGAGCTGCTGGAAAGGCAGCCACTCTCGCGGCGCCATTTTGAAGTCAAAATAACAAAAATAACACAAGACAACACATAGGACAGAGACAGTCGTGCAATCTTCACCACTTTTCTGCATACACTTTGTTGTCTGAAGCAGTTATAGATGAAAGAGGAGAGGATCAAAGTGTCCTTTCACCAGTGGATCAGAGACATCATGCTGAAAAATGTGCACACGTCTGCTACAAGCAAAGTTTTGAAAGCAAACACGAAGCTGTAGCGTCCATTGACG
Source organism: Hippocampus zosterae (assembly GCF_025434085.1). NCBI lineage: Eukaryota > Metazoa > Chordata > Actinopteri > Syngnathiformes > Syngnathidae > Hippocampus > Hippocampus zosterae. The sequence continues at coordinate 13,741,602 of NC_067455.1, forward strand.
AAAAGAGATTAGTTCACTTCTCCTGTCCCACATAATCCGCTTCAAACTCCAAGCCGCGACTCCCAGCTCCAAATCCGCATCGGCACTCCGCGCCAACGCTCCTTTCTTCTCATCGTCGGCTCTTCAAGACCTCCATCCATCCAGCCGCAGACTGTTCAAAAGCACCGATCTCTCCGCTGAACAAAGCGGGGCTGTGAAAAATGCTGCCCATTACAGGCGCAAGACACAAGCGGCCCGGGACTGTCCAGCAACGACATCAAATGGCGCCGACATTCCTCCAGTCAAAAACAGTGCTGGTATACCCATGCTGCCGAGAAGGCGCAACCACCAAGCACACAGTCTCCTCCTTGATGAATGTCGTGGCCAAAAAATGCTGAAAAAGGTCCACATCAAGTCCACACGACGTAACAACAAACACAAAGTGACAAAAGAAACACAAGAACAACAAAAAAAGCAAGGCTCATGAGAGCACTTGCTGACGGCTGCCTACTCGGGCGCCATCTTGACTTAAAAAAAATAATAATAATAATAAATATTTTTAAGTACATTTATGTAGCGGTTACAGTACCAATTCACATTTTCACTATTTTCTTCTGCTACTACTTTGCTCGACACGGTTGTCTTTAATCAGACCCTAAACGGTGACAGTGAAATATTAGGACTCTCTTCCTCCACTGAACATACTGTATTGTTCCTCATCAGTGGACTGCGCTGTTCTCTCACCTCCAGGGAGAGCACCATTTGGTTGCCGTGGTGATGAGTCCTGGCAGTGATTGGTGATATGACGGCCCACAGGAGGCAAATCGGGATTTCACCAGACTCTGATGTGAAAGCGGAGCTGAACTTTGCGGTTATGAGGATGCACAGAGCTAATTCTTGCTTTCTCATTAAGTCAGAGTCTGCGTTTCAGACTAATGGTGTCTGATCCAGCACAGAGCGGCTGCCGGCCAGCCGCATGCCACAAATGCTTCCTCATCTCGGCTTCCTGTGGAAAGAGCCACACTTTGAGTCAATGAATCTTTTATGCATTCTCCTTTGGCACAAGAGACTTCATCTTAGTCCCATTTGTATTTTTGTCACCAAACCAATTTACATTTTATCGCATAATTAATGAACAAGAAAACCATTTACATTTTTGCTCTGTTCACAATGGCATATCTGAGATTGGGGGACCCGTGTTTAGGAAGACTGAATTGTATGAGTGTGCAGAAATGAAACGAAACAAGCCCACAATTGTCTGCAAGCAAAAAGGCTTGCTGTCATAATTAAAACAGAAGAGGATGGGTACTCCGAGGTGCAAATTGGGGCCAAAGCATTTTTCACGTCAGCTGACCATCACATCAAATCGACACAGCCAGGCCCTCAACAGCCAATGGTGCTATTTAAACAACACAGAGGCAAGCAGTTCCTTCAAGTGATGTTTGTTGGCTTCATCAACTGCTAAGAAAAAACTTGCAGACTACAATAATCATCTTTTTGTTAATCCTGTTTAACAATCGAGTTCTGCCAAAAGCTGATTGTCTTTACTGACACAATACATAATTATGAACATAATGCTGCCATTATTATTTCTCACCCCCTTCCCTCTTCTGCACAGAGGACGAGAGGTGACGTGGAAGGACAATTATTTTATTGTGTTGTGCCTGTTTTGAGACTTGAAACGTCCCAGAACAAGCGCTGAAGCCTTACTGCATGTTTGTTTTTAAAACAAATACCGCATTTATTTGCTTGTATACTAAAATTGTAATCCGAGCAAACCACGGTTCACTTGAACAATCTAATGCGCAAGGCTTGAAATAACTTTTTTTAAGCAATTTTGCTAATCTACGTATTCAATTGAGGAGCAAATTTCAAATTTTAAGGAGCATTTTTTTCCATGCTATTCCGACCTGAAGCAAGGGTTCGTGTGTGTGTGTGTTTCATCGACAAAACCGACAAAATAAGTAGATGACTCAGATATCGATGTTTTCAAATATAGTTCGTAATAGTGAAAGGTTGTTGAAATAAACACTCAATTCAAGCAGCCAACCCATACCTAAAATACCTACATAAGAAGAGTAACGAAACTTTCACTTTCCATCACTTTTCAAGACGCAAAGCAGTTTCGTATCAGAGAACAGCTCCAAGCAACGACATGGCAGAAACATCCAGATATGTCTCTCTACCTGTCGTTCCATTTCGGTTTTCCTTTGGAATGGCAGCGAGGTGGGTATGGGGGTGAGTGAAGCATGGGTGCCACAGGCGCGCAGGACACCGTTGGATGAGGAGAATATCCAAAGGGAGGGAGGAGGGGTTGCGCGTATGTGACAGCCATTGGACGTTTCCATTCGCACCACTCGGGCAGAGGATAGAATCTCTCCATCTGGATCGGCGCGGTTAAAAATCGTCAGCGGTTCGTCCCACGCAGCATGCGAACAGGAGACACGCGCCCCGGGTCATGCTGAATAAGTGTCCGACCCTGCTGCTGGCTCTGACCGCAGTGGCCGGACTTGTCCAGCGATGCCAGGGATGGAGCGACGAAGACATGCTGCTTTCGCCCGTCAACTCCTCCAACAGGTTCCTGCCCGACCTAGGAATGGATGTGCGCCTGTCCAAGAGGTCCGCGGAAGGGAGCGAAGCGTCTCCGGACGCGTCGTCCGTGCAGACGCCGTCCCATTGCAACGTGAGCGTCCAGAGACTGCTGCCCTCCTCGTTGGTGGCCCGCTGGGACAGCAGCTTCGGCTTCCAGTGCGACGTGCTCATCTACACCACCAACAACCACGGGCGGGCTTTTTTCTCCGCCTCTTTCAACCGGGCCATCTCGCCCGTGGTCATCGAGCATCTGGGCACCACCGGGGGTCAGCAGGAGTTGAGGCTGTGCGTGGGCTGCGGGCTCTCACGCTACAGGAGGCTCGGCCCCAGTCGGGCTAGGGGGCAGCAGAGCGGCGACCAGGTCACGTTTTGCTGCGTGGATTTCAGCCTCGACGAGCTGAAAGGTGACAAAAGTTGGAGGCTGAACAGAAAGCCCATCGAGTCCACACTTGTGGCTTGCTTCATGACTCTGGTCATCATCGTGTGGAGTGTTGCTGCTCTCATATGGCCGGTTCCTATAATTGCAGGCTTTTTACCTAATGGGATGGAGCAGAGACGACCCAGATGACTGATCTGAGTTGACGAGCCCGTGCTGCCTATACCGAATATTAATTGTAGCCATTCTACTTCTTGCCACAACGAATGAACGACTGTTTACTGAAGTGTTGGTCATTTGGATTTCTAATAAACCTCCTTAGAGGATAAGGTATGAATGTATTTTACGTATGCGTGAGTTCTAGTGGGACCAATATCAATGTTTTTTGTATATTTGTAGGCCCGTATAGCCTAGAATAAATAATCGTAAAGTGTGCACAATTTTCTCTTCAAACCTTCTTTGTAGTTTTGAACCTTTCTAGAATGTTTGCCTTATACTGTACCTCGTGTAGAACTTTTGCACTGCACGTGTACTGAAAACATATATAATCCAGCTATAAAATGTATGCCTTTTCTGACGGAATTATTAAGTGGATTTCAATGTTTATAATGCTAGATTTGTAATATCAAGCTCAATATACAATATGTGCTTTATTTGTATCTGTCACAATATAAACAATATACAGGACAATAAAATATGCTATGATATATTTTATTTATTCTCTAATTTTTTGGGGGGATGTGGGAGGAAACCGTCGTACCCGGGAAAAGTACTCCCCGCGAAGGGGCGAGGAGACATGCAAAGTCCACACAGAAAGGCCGGAGCCGGAATCGAACCCTGCACCTCTGCACTATTATGAGGCCGGCGTGCGAACTTGTCGATCATTTAGTTACACCACACGGATCTGTTCTTTTAGTTTACTTTCGTACGTAGTGTACGTAAACTGGCTGGCCAGAAGCGCAGTTGTTTCATTTACCTGCAGTTGCCACGCCCCCCCAGCCCTACCCTCGCACACACCCTCACCGCCACACACGCGCACACAAATCCAGGAAGTAGGTACGGTGCGGTCTCATCAACGATCTACTGTTGCCGAACACTTCCCCCACCCCAGACGAAGGCAGAATGGGGGCAGCGTGCTCAAAGGTTCAGTAATTTCACTCTGGAACAAAGTGATAGTACCTGTGAAATGTTGGGTAGCATGTCGCTCGTGGGAATCCCACTTTGTTTTCTGCTTTTTGTCTCCAGTTTGGCTTCAGGTAAGTTAAGAGTTTAATTATTAAACGATAAAAGTTACCCTTGCTGCGATGTTGGTGGGTAACCGAAGAATCACGCAGATTACATTGTGTGAAGTGCTGTGGTGGTGTTGACTTTTGGGAGTGTACTGGTTGTTGCTTGGTGAAAGAAACCAAACAGGAGCATAATGCAAATGGGTTTCATTACGAAATGGTATCGGTGTGCCTTTTATCTATCTGTCTGCCAATATTGCATATACATTTCATTATCAACTTGCTGGATATTTATTTTGAATGATGGATAAATTGTATGGAAATTTGGAAAAGCCACAAATGGATAACCTCATGAAAATATATAAACACAGGAAAAAATATTTTCAAACTTAAAATAAAAATATAGATATGTACAGAATCGTGAGCAATAATTATAAACTGTAATATCTGACAAATTTGACTAGAATTACGACATGTATAAAGTACACAAGGTCCAAAACTGTAATATCCATCCATTCAGCTATCTTCAGACAGTAGGCGGGGGACACCCTGAACCGGTTGCCGGCCAATCACAGGGCACACAGACAACCATCCACGCTCACACTCACACCTAGGGACAATTTGGAGTGTTCAATCAGCCTGCCACGCATGTTTTTGGAATTTGGGAGGAAATCAGAGTACCCGTAGAAAACCCACGCAGGCACGAGGAGAACATGCAAACTCCACACAGAGGGGCCGGAGTTGCAATTGAACCCTGTACCTCTGCACTGTGATGTTGACGCACTAACCATATTTAATTTGGACTTTGTGACATTAGGTTACCTCCTGGCAGCACCGTGTATTCGTGGTTAAACATTTTAAGGTTCTGGGTTTGAATCTTGGCCCAGCTTGCCTGTGTGGAGTTTGAATGATGTCCTTGCGCTTGTGTGGATTTTCCCCAGGTACTCCAGCTTCCTCCCAGATTCCAAAAACTATCTGGCTACATTTAGCAAAGGCTCTAAATTGCCCATATGTGTGAAATTGAGTGTGAATAGTTGTTTGTCCCGCGATTGATGGGCGACCAATCCATTTTACCCATGACCAGGAAAAGGACAAGTGTCCGTTATAAACTAGCTGGATGGGTTTTACCTTGTATGCAGGATACATTTTAGCTCTACAGATACCTTCTTTGATGACAGTTATTCAGTCAGTCACCACTGACAAATATTTAAGCCTTCGCAGAGATAATTTTGATCTCAAATTCATAACTGAAAAAAACCCCATTGCAAATTGGACATTTTAGAAAGCATTGAGAATCGAAAGTGAAATTATCTAGTCTGGTGCAATGGAGCTGAAATGAAGGCCTTCATCTTCTCTTCAACTGATTTCTAGGGTTTCGGTCATTGACGTTCACCCCTGACCGAGGCACCACTGTCAACATCAGCAGGCTAGCCAAAGGATCATTATGCAAAGTGTGCTCTGTAGCGACTCGCAATTGTGAAGAGTCACTATTGTTCGAAGGCGACGTCCCTGTCTCTCTGGAATTCAATTGCCCCCGACCTGAAAATGAATTCAGGGTGGAGATAACACAAAAGATTGGTAAGATTTACAATTAAATACTGTTGTTCTGAGTGTTGTCTTGACCAGGGATAGGTAATGCAACGCCGCTAATTGAAAATGCACTTATTTTTGAAAAATGCATTGATCAAATTGTATAATTGTTTGATTGTCTTATTCGAAGTGAAAATAGAACCAAATATTAGCAATTGTATACACAGGAGTGGACCCCTTCATGCTTATGGTTTGGTAATATTTATTGTTCAATTTTTTAAAATAATTAAGATTTTAATTTCGATTTTGGGGCGCTGTTTGGGGTTTCTCCCAATTTCCCCCTTGTTTTTTTGTGGTAAATAAATATTGGAGGTTTATCGGGGAGGGTTGTTTGTTTGTTAATTTAAAGATTATTTTGCACATCATTTTTAACGCAGATGCTCACAATTCAGGGGCCGACTGAGTTCATATCCCCCATGAATCGCGGGGGTCCACTGTATACAGGACATTTAATATCAAATGTATTTATTTTATCAAATCATTAGTTTAATAATTCAAATTACTTGTAACTCAGTAAAAAAATGTAAAATAAATGAATATTTTGTTTCAAAAAATCTTTTGCATATGGTTACGTTCTTTGTTTAGATCAGGGGGGGGAGGTCAAACCCATTTTTGTCATGGGCCAGATTTTAGTTACAGTTTCCCATGGAGGGCCGTTATGACTGAAACCATATAAAGAAGTCAAGAATAACGGTTTATTCATCTATTGTTGAAGTTACTGTAATGAGGGGTTTAGTAAAAAGAAAATACGTACAGTATTACTCTTACTCATTACAAGTGAGAATTTGAAATTTTGAGAGAGATTTTAGCAAGCATTATGAAAGTTGTCATCTGTCTCTTTCGCGGGCCACATAAAATGCTGTGACGGGACAGATCTGGCCCCCGGGCCTTGAGTTTGATACCTGGTTTAGATCATGGGCTAATGACCTACCGTATCTCACCATTTTCAAAATAAAATGTGGTCATTGAGCACATTTTACAAAGTTTTCTGATCCCCAAGCTAGACTGATGCTCACTACTAAATATCTCTCTTCAGAATGTACCACAAAGGCATGCGGTGAGGACCTCATGCGGGCGGTTTCACGCTTCGGTCCGTGGTTGGATTTCCATCGCAGGTTCACTTGGAACCTGAAAGCCTGGGGACCAAAGTCGGTTCAAGTGGATTTCACCAAGGGAATGAGACAAATTCCTCCATCTGAAAACTGCTCAGATATGCACACTTACACTTTAAAGGCCTTCCAGAAGACCGGGACTGTGCTCATTGGCAAATACTGCAGGACAGGCCCCATCAGCGTCGCTCAGATTCTAAACCAGGGTAGCTTCTCTCTGGACGTCCCACCAGGACTAGAAGTCCAAAATGACTATTTTGCCCTGTCTGGTGGGGAGGACATCAAATGTAAGTTAGTTTCTAAATACAATCTTCTCCATCTTGTCATGAATCTAAAATGTTGTTTCTCTTTTAGCTCTTGCCAAAATCACGTTAGCGCTGCCACGAGGGACATCTTCCTCTGAGTTGCTCTCTCCAAACTTTCCCGAGAGTTTTCCCGATGACGACGTGATGGAGTGGTACTTTGAGCTCACGGATAAACAAAGCACAGCGATCGAGTTCCTTGACCTCACGGAGCCACGTTGTCTGAAGAAGGAAACTGCGGCCGAGTACCACACCAAAGGCAGGCGGGCGCTGGTGATGGGCCTGAGGGACAGCCAGCCGGTCCAGAATCAGGGAGACTTTTCTCTGATTCTCAGGAACTGTGAGATGGACAGAAGGCGAGCTGGTTCTCCTGGACTCTCCCTGAAACTCAAGGTGACATCTTCAAAGATCCGCTCACCAGGTATATCATCTGCTTTACGACTAGTATTAATATTGTTTTTTCAAAGTTAGGGTAAACATACACAAGTGTGGAATCCACAAACCTAACTAGACTGCAAGCTTCTTTTGTGGAGACCAGTCATTGTACGTGCTGCATCTTTTATGGAATAAGGTGGTCACAGCTTGTGTCGATTTTAATGTGGTTTCAAGTGGGAAACAAAGTTAGGTTATCTTATGGTGTATCCAAACAAGCTGTACTCACAGAAGTGGTTAGTTTTTTTAATTACTGCTGTCATTCATATTGATGCATTATTTATTAGAAATGAATGTCGCAATGTTGGTAAAAACTGGAAAAAGCTTTCGATGGATTAATTTTGACAATGATATGTGTGATGGAGTGAATGTTTGTGTGTTGTTGTGTTTTTCCATTATTCCAAAAAGTCTGAATCTCCCCTTTACAGATTGCTCACGACTTGTAGTTTGTTGTTTTAATGAAACATTTTTGTCACAATAAAAAGCATAATGACATTAATTAGAGCTGTTTTACTTGCATGCAAGAAAATCAGTTTCCTGCGAATGCTTAAGTTAAATGGGAGCTCTTCGCTCTAATTACTTCACGTTGTAGACCGTGATTGTTTTATTTGAGCAAATGACCCCTGAATCCGAACATTTTTACCAAAGCGGTTTGTTTAGTTTTGCTACACATAACAGTTAGGAAGACTGATTGAGTTACGACATGTTGCGGCAGGTCACATATATTTTCCATTTTCATATCCTGTTGGAACAACAGTGCAGACTGTGACGGCAAAATATGAAACTGAGCGCAACGCGGAGGCCTGCTGTGTGACAAACCCTTTTTAAATTATTTTTTTTTACCGTGAACAATAATGTCTGTGCCAGTAATTTTTATTTATTTTTCATAGACAATTTTGAAATCAGCGTAGGTGTCGTCGTGATGACGGGAATACTTGTGCGATTTATCGACGCCCCCGGGTTTGCGTACTCAACGCTTACAGTAGTCATGAATGACAGTAGCTCAGTGGGAAACTCCTCCGGTGACGTGAAGGATCTTGTTTTGCCGCTGACTTTGGTGAAAAAGGGCCATAACTCTTTCCGCTGTCCCTTGCAGTGCTCTGTAGCGTGGACCTGAAGAAAACAAGGGGCCTTTCTCTGCACGTGGAAAGGCTGAAGCCGGCCTCTCAATGTGAAATGAAGATGAACTCTGTGATCATGGAGAAGATCACCGTCCCATCTGGAGGCGTTTCTCAACTGTCTTTTCAGGACTGCCTTCCTCAAGACATCAACGTCACAGCCAGTGGAGTCATTGGTAAATCAGCATTTGACTCACGCCTGCTTGAGTTCAAAGCTTTTTTTTTTTTTTTAACTCGTGACAGTCACTCATGCTGCAATTACAGTTTGTTAACATTTAAGTCTGTCGATAAAAATGTAACATTTATTTCTGTAAACAATGTCCTGGCTAAAACTGCCCAAAAAAATTCTACTTTCATCCACAGTGCATCCATAAATTATTCAGTGCCCCCTTTTTTCTATGTTTTGATATTTTAGCCTTGTTTCACAGTGGTATTTTTAAAGCGTTTCATTTCTCAAACTTTTACACACAACACCCATTAATGTCAAAGTGAAAGTTCTGACAGTTGGCAAACCCTAAAACAAACACAACTACATAAAACGTGTGTAGAAAAAGTTTTTTAAAAAGTGGAAATATTCAATTTTGGTATAAGATATAAATGCATCCCTAAATACAAAATGTGGGAAAAGTGTCAACTTTGCAGTTGCACTCTTTGCCACTTTCCTAAAAAAGCCATCATCTATGCCGCGGCCGACAAAACTACGGCCCGTGGGCCAGAGACGGCCCCCAAGGAGGTTCGAACTGGCCCGCAGGATAATTTAAAAGTGGGAAAAAATGCATTAAAGACACAAAGTGAATATTTTAAATGAAATGCAATTTGTGGATTATCCGCTATGAAGCACACTGTTTTGATCACAGTAGAAGACAACATTGTTTTGATCAGAGAAGAAAACAGCAGTCTCAGTCTGTCACTGAGACAGACCCAACACAGCAAATGATATGAAAGCGCCAAATGCTTCTTTATACCGAAACTAAGGAAAGAGATGATATTGTGGTTATTTATAGCACAGTATGGTATAATGTTAATGGTTCGGCCCACTTGACATCTACCGAGTCCGTGTGTGGCCCACAATGTGAAATGAGTTTGACACCCCTGATCTATGCTATCCCCCATGTTTTTGCACAGGCTGCAGTCAACTTGAAAACTGCCCTAAGGGTCCAGTGCCTCTTATGGTTCCTTCCTTGCCGAGCTGCCTCCCGTCCCCCCTAAACGCTGTGACCTGGGCCCTCCGCCCTCCTCCTCATGGCACTGTTGAGCTCACCTCTTTACCTCTGCAGCAGTCCCTGCCGGGTCAACTGTGCGATGACAATGTCATTGCCCTGACGGAGGATGACGGCACGACTATAGGCCACTTCTGTCCTCAGGGGGCCATTCAGAAGGTCCAAATCCACACCAACGTATCCGTCACCATGAGAGGATCGGGGGGCCGAGGGCCGAGATCGTCTGTGAAGCCTTTGTTGATGGCTAGTTTGAAAGAGGAGATAGCAGGTAGAAAACGGTTTGAATCCTAATTTTGAACAACGTGGCGCTTTTCTGAAACCTATTGTTCAATATGTATTGACATGGCAAATTGATTAAATTAATGTAATAGTAGTCATAGTTAAATAAGAAACCTGTGTATTGATGTTGACGGTCTCTTCTGTGCAACACAGAGAGATACATATTCACAGTGTCCCCCAAAAGAGACACGACACTCCTTTTGGCGACGCCCGGTTGGCCAGTAGGGATGAAGTCCTACGCCACCGTCTCCTGGATCATCACGCTCCCCCCGAAGATGGAGGCGCACTTAAAGTTCGTCAACCTCAGCCAGCCCAAGTGTGCCAACCGGCACACCAATATCCGGGTGCAGAGGTTCGACAATCTGGAGGAGGACTACAGTCGCAGGGAAGACGAGGCGGCCGACGAGATCAGCGTCTCTGAGAGTTTCTACCTCAACATGTCCAACTGTATGCCTGAGAGAGGAGACTTCATGGTCATCACCGAGCTAACCGTTCAGAAAAGTACGTTTTCGACTTCTATCAAGTGCAACGTTCAATTTGTACATCGGAAACAGTGAAGTGCAACTCTGGCCAACATTTTCTCTCACTCAGACCAACTATTGATCATCGTCGTGAGCGTGGTCGCTGCCCTGGTGATCCTTTTCCTCGCCGTGCTGGTGGTTGTCTGTTTCGTAATTAAGTAAGCGCTGCACATATATGATTTGACGATTCTTCAATAAACAATTTCTTTTTTTAGATTTATTATTGACTTAGTAGGGCAGTGTGGAACTGCCAGTGTGGAGTAAACATATTTGACTGGCAAATCCTTTCAAATGTATTTGCGAGTGCATCAGGTGTGCTCATGCCTACATCAATACCCTGAAGCATTATGGGAAAAGAATGCTGAAAAGAAATCATGCATTGACACCATCACGATAAAACCATAAAAATTATGTATAAACATGCACATACAAGAAAATACATATATTTCTTTCCATTGTGCAATGCGCAAGTCAAAACCTCGTGGCATGAGGGGGGTGCTCTTTGTGGTATTTAGCTTCCAAGGACGGGAACGTCTTGGCAAGTACCTAATAACGTACTTGTTGGGTAAGTACTAAAAAGAGCATCCATAATTTAGAGAGACTACAGAATGAGAAGTTATATATAAATAAATATATATATATATATATATATATATATATATATATATATATATATATATATATATATATATATATATATAATATGTTATATATATATAAAAAAAGACTGAATGAACCATATTAATTGATAGCAAAACTTTTGGAATGTCTTATGTAACAGCAACTTTGAAACAGCTCCGATGGGATGCAGTGCAATTCTTCACAACTTCACGATATCCACTTATTGTTCATTAAAAGTGAGCAAAATGATATCTGTAAAGGCTGAATTTTTACATACAATACCTCTAATTGGTTGGCATTAGACAATGCAGGAATACGTAACGCTGTGCCCTATCTCTGTCTTCTGTGTATTGTATGTACTCTAAAAATCAAACCAATCATTTGTCAGATTATTACTCATTCCCCTGGCCACAATTTTAGCACGATCATTTTTTTGTCTTGAAAAACTGTTCATAAAAGCCAATGCAATCATTCATTGCGCCTTTCTTGAAATCTGTAAAAATCTTGAAGATCATGTCTTTTTTTTTCAATGGGTTTCAGTAAAAAGAAGAGCTAAGATGTCACAGACATGATACCTCGCCTGACTTTTAAAGTGGAACACCTTAGAGCTCTTGTATGACACTGATTTTTCTTTGCGCACGCCCAAACAGGAAGAAGAAAAAGAAGCTCAGTCATGAGGTGTCCATCTACAATCCCAACGGCAGCAGTTTCAAGCCCGGGCACAACGGCTTCCCTAAAACCCGCGAAGACAACGAGTCCCATGTATACGAATCCATTGAGGACACGCTGGTCTACACCCACCTGCTGAGGAAGGGCGCGCAGATGGGCGTCTACACAGATTCAGATGTGTACGAGCCCTTCACGGGGCCAACAGACTCAAACAACATCCAGATGGGGGTCTACCAAGCGTATCCGTTGCCCCCTCAGCAGGCACCCCCGCTTCCCAACAGGCCCCCTAGCCACAGCGACGCCCTTGTGGACAATGTGATTTACGAGGCCCAGCCCGCCTTGGATAAGCACAACACAGCCACGATGGGAGCAAGGTTGGAGCCGGAGGGAGGCAACTAATTGGATACAGGATTTCCACCAGACTTTTTTATTTTAACTCGGAGATTTTCATTCCTGTGTCACTTTGTGACAAACTAAAGCTTGGCCTCACGAGACCTTGTTTTTCCTGCATGGGTTTTTGCACTAAATTCACAAACTAGATGTGTTCAGACTTGCCAGTTGCCGGTGTCTGCTTTTATTCCAAGTGGCGGAGCTTCTCTTGTGAAATCTGAACCGAGTCACCCTTTACTGCTTGTGACCAGTGCAACTAGAAAATATTTTTGGAACAAGGCCTGCTTTTCAAATTGTACTTTTGTACCAATCGCATGTTGAGGAACAGGCATTTTGCATGTGTTATTTAAATACCTTTTAGCCATTTTTAATAATAATAAAGTAGCTCAAAGAAATGCATCCTTTGTTCTCCACCTGCACGGAAGCTTGCAAAGAACCTAAAAACTCACCAGTTCACTTGAGGCGGAAGGCAGGCTACTCACTGGACTGGTTGCCGGTCTATCAAAGGGCATATTTAGAGACAGACAACCATTCAGTCACTTATCGTGGGAACTCAAGGTGTGCTGCTATAGCACATTTACTGTCTTTTTAGCTTTGGTGTGTGTGTGTGTGTGTGTGCGTGTGCGTGCACGCGCGCACTTTCCTTCTCATTAAGAATTAAAGGCATTTATTTTAAATAAAATTGCAACTTTAGGCTATAACTAATTTGTGGGAGCAGTTCTATGTACATTGCATACTGTAAGACTGCATATTGTAAATTCTTAGATCCCAAAACAGATTCACTTTAAAATCCCAAATTTCTGACCTTGCCTTTACATGTTAAGTCTGACGTAAGCTTCCTCCAGTTGAATCAACTTTTGTGAGGTCATTTCATTTGGAGGGTGAAAAAGTTGACACAATTCCCCTTTGCACGTTTTTGTTGACTCAAATGAGTCAGAATCTTGACTCAGTGACAGGGAGGAGCAAATATAGCCCCCAGAGGTTTGACAGTTTATGTGATCATCTTGGCTTGTAACTGGCACCCCCCGAGCATACCATTTACAGTGAGTATTGTATTCAGTCATTCAAGGCCTCATTTGTTTTTGTGGTTTTCATTTTTCAAACAAATTGCTTCCTCCTCAAATGTTCAACCTCTCTGAGCTCACAGGTCAAAGCCGAGTTTGGTTAAAGTCGTCAATAACAGCTTGTTGAAATTTTGGTCATAAGAGGACTCATTCTGCTGTGCAGACCAAAATATTTAATTTAATCCGAAGCTTCTGGACTAGGCGGTGCACAGAAATGGCACGGAATAGCGTTTGCAAAATTTTTTTTTTAGCTGTATTTGGTTTATTAGCTGATATAAGAATATAAAGATAGAAATCCATTGGTGTTTACTTTGAAATCTCCCAGCAACGTAATGCTTTTATTGTTTTGCTTTGACAATAAATGTTTTAAAACAAAAAAAAACTAAAACTATACATGACAATAAAAATGACCTATTGGCAACTGTTGTAAATGAGGGAGTGGTTAATGATGTTGTGCATTCTTTTGAAGCATTATCCAAAAATGACCTTTGTACTCAAATGGTCTCCATGGCACCTGGAATTCACCTCTGGTCACACAATGTTGAACTCACACACAGAAGCTTTTTCAGCTCGACAGCTCTCATCAAACCACTTCCCGTTAGCCGTGGTGGCCAACATGCCGCAGTTCTGGCTGCGCCCGCCATCCGGCTGCATGGTGATCTCGGTTTCCCAGTTCTTGAAGCGCAAGTTGGACCCCGACTGGTCCAACCACTGGCCTTCGGTCACCATGTCGTTGATGCCCAGCCAAATGGGCTCCTCCGGGCTGATGCTCTGACGCACGTAGGTGTACAGCTGGTCGTTTTCGTCGCCTGTCAAGGGGGTGCTCAGGCTGCCTCCCTTTGCCACGCAGTCGTCGCTGGCTGCATGGAAAGTCTTCTTGACCGGATTGGCGAGGAAACACTTGCCTGGGACCTTTGTTCCACGCAGACACACTGACGTGGATGGATTGACAGATAACGTTAACGTACCCATGATGTGGTATACTTTGGATCAAGAGCTGCTACTTTCGATTAACAGATTAAATGAGGTCATTGTACCCACGTGCTTTGGATCTGTCTCATTTCCTTTCTATTGACACATATAACCTTTGCTTACCCATGATGTGGTATGCTTTGGATCAAGAGCTGTTCATGTCCATTGACACACAGATATGATTAGACTATCCATAGTGTCGTACGATTTGAATCAAGATCTGATCCTTTCCACTGATAGACAGATCAAATTAAATTACCCATGATGTGGTATGCTTTGGATCAAGCTCTGTTCCTTTCTATTGATAAGAATCAAGTACACATGATGTGGTATGCTTTGGATCCATAGCTGTTGCTTTCCATTGACAAGCAGAAAATTAGACGACACACGATGTAGTGTGCTTTGGATCCATAGCTGTTGCTTTCCATTGACAAGCAGAAAATTAGACGACACACGATGTAGTGTGCTTTGGATCCATAGCTGTTGCTTTCCATTGACAAGCAGAAAATTAGACGACACACGATGTGGTGTGCTTTGGATCAAAACGTGTTATTTTGTACTGACGACATGAATAGACACGTGGTCAATTTTGGATCGGAATGCTCCTTTCCATTGAAAAACATAAAATTAGATTTCACGTGATGTGGTATGCTTTGGAATATGACCTATTACGTTTGCATTGATCAACAATAGTACTCGCATATACATATCAATACGATATTTATCTGGGTTATGAAACAAACTTACTTGATTGCAGAGATTGCTGCTCTTTCAACAAGTTCAGGTCGTAAACAATGTCTTCAATTTGTTTCTTTAGTTCTTCAATTGCAGCATTGGTAGCGTCTGTCATGATTCAAAGAAATGAAGTTAGCATCACATCCTGAGGTCAAGCGTGCATATTGAACTTACCTTTCTTTGTGCTTCTCTTCTTTTCTGTTGTTTGCTGGTGTGTGCATTGCATCAGCAGAAGAAGGCAAAACACCAAGCAAAGCCCTTGCAAGCGTTCCATCATATTCTTTCAGGAAACTCTTCAAACGCACCGTAAAGATTTCAGCCTGCAGCTTTGCATGCAAGTCAGAGCCACACTGCTGAGCGGTGCAGCGTTTGGACGAAGACCTCTTATCTCGGACAGCACAAATGTTTTGCAGATGTCTTACAAACGTTTGTGTTGTTTGGAAAGCGTGAGGGGAGGCGGGAAACAGAAGTGTGCTGAAACATTTGGCAAGCACAAAGACATGAGTATTTGGTTTTGAAATGTGTTCAGCCTGCTCGTGAAAGTTAATGAGCAGTATTATTGAAGTCCCCTGCCACGCATTTGATCAGTGAATATTTCTTGTTTAGCTGTTCAAAATCCAAGTCAACCCAAGTGCAATCTTGAGAGATTCGTGTTCTACATGTGCAAGATAGTGCAAGTCGTGATTTCAAAAAACATCTGATGCATGGTATTACAGGTCAAAGTTCATAGCATGTTTCTTTTCAGCACCAGTTACCATTTTCAAGCATTTTCGTTTTCTTTTATTTTTTCTGAGCCTTTCCCAAACATGGTGCGAGCCCAATTTTGAGATCGCTTTCTTTTTTTAATTAATCGGGGAGCCTATTGTGGCAATAAAAATGTCTAGTGTTTTTTTTCTTCTTTTTTGATCATTTGTGTACACATATATGACAATATATTGTATAGTTATATTTATCAATATACAATGAGCAGTTAAAACATAATAACCACTTGTAGAATATGTTACAGTGACATCAAAAATTGTAGAAGGTAATACTGATCAGTCTTCATTGACAATGTCGGCAGCTGTGGGACTGCACTACCTTGTGAGAGCTGATTATCTCACAAAGTTAGAGGAGAGTACAGCCAACCAACCTCCGGCCATCGACCCGTTACCGCACGCGCGCGTGTACGCACACACATGCCATGATGATCAACAGCCATAATGGCCCCTAAGAGGAACGAAACGAAAATAATAATAATAAAGTAGACACAAGAGTTTATGAAAAAGATTCCCTGCCTACCTTAGTGGGAGACCTGACGCTCATGTATGCGACGCACTTTTGCTGCCTGTTAACTATCGTAGCTCACACGTACGTATTAAAATACTTCTCTCAGCCCGACAGTTTGACATTCTTTGCGAGTGCCATCGGTTAATTATACATGAAACAAACTTTGACTGATAATAATATTCACTCATTCATCTTCCGAGCCGCTTGATCCTCACTATGGTCGCGGGGGTTGCTGGAGCCTATCCCAGCTGACACCCTGAATCGGTTGCCAGCCAATCGCAGGGCACACAGAAACGAACAACCATTCGCACTCACACTCACACCTATGGACAATTTAGAGTGTTCAATCAGCCTGCCACGCATGTTTTTGGAATGTGGGAGGAAACCGGAGCACCCGGAGAAAACCCATGCAGGCCCGGGTAGAACATGCAAACTCCACACAGGGAGGCCGGAGCTGGAATCGAAACCGGTACCTCTGCACTGTGAAGCCGACGTGCTAACCACTGGACTACCGGGCCGCCCTGATGATAATAATAATAATAATAATAAAGCTATATCGCACAGCTCTTATCGCAAGCTGCAATTGCAGACTGATTAGCGCCGACAACTTCCGGTGACGCAAGTCAGGCGCCACTGTAGTTTAAAGGTGACCTGCTTTATTTCATTTTATTTTTTCAATATTTTTTGTGAAAAAGATACTCATATGATGATTGGGGTGCAGTGTGCATTAACACAAAAAGTATATTACTAACATGCACAGAGTATACCTATCAACCTCGGCTAAAAGCTGCCCTTATAAATGATTACGATTCCCCTTACAAAGAAACAAACCCCGTACAACGGTTTACCGCGCATGCGCACATCATGCTTAATCAATCCGACCGTACACAGCGATGAAAAAAACTACGATTGAGGATTACGTTTGCCGGTTTGCCGTGACAATAGCAGCGATCAACGACGGCATTGTCGTTGGCTACCCGCAGTCTAATGTCCTTTAATTTGGATGAGAAAATGTTTTAGGCGTTTTTCGAACATTCACTAACATGAAGGCAATCAATTTTTTGTCTGGTTTTCCCCGCATGTTTGTTTCATTTCACATTTGTATCACATTTTCAACCATATGGCCTTCGCAGCCAAAATCACGGACGGGCAACATGCGTCCTTATAAATCGAATTAAAACAGAACTGTTGCAAAATAAATGAGCCATGAAAGAGGTGACACGTTTTCGAGTAATAAGACATTCATTGAAGATACGTCTGTTACGATGTACAAAAGTTGAAAAGGCAGCATGTATACATCCACATTGAGGAGTCCTGCAGTGTTTACTGCTCTGTGCACGGCAGGCACAGCGACACAACTAGTGACAGTGCTTGGGTCAAACAGTACTAATGATCACAGAAATGCATAGTCAGTCAGTTATTTAGCGCACTGTCGTCAGTGCAAAATGTTTCAGAAGAAACACATTCTTCACAGTGGCTGTAATCTTAGTCGGTGAAATACCGACAAGTGATGATCACACATATTTGTTTCAATACTGTTTATATATGCAGCTTCGCTAGGTTTGTTATTATGCGATCTGCTCGCTGATTTCTTGCTGCTGATGCATGAACATTTTTTTATGCCTTTCTTACATCTTATCTGCGAGTTTATGTCTTGCAGTGTCACTGTTGTTTAATAAGAAGCAGCAGCTGTGTTGATAATACAAATTGACTTCTGTGTATCATAGCCTGGTAGTAAGCACTTTGGATGAATGCAGAGCCCTTTGCATCGCACACATAGTGCAGTATCTCGGGCATATTCCTTTGACACACAGCAAATAGAAAGTAAATATAGAAGTTCAAAATGAACACAGACTCATCGAAACCACAAAATAAAGAATTCAATACCCAAAACGTGAGGATACATCCTTAAGAAACAACATGCAGAAACGAAGCATTCGACTAATAATTGTGCTTTCTGTTTGTGATAAACAATCGTCATGATCGGTAGCCTCTCCTCGGTGTATGGCTCCATCGCTCCAGGCTACGTTGGGCAAAGCACTGAAACAACACCCACATAAATATTAGCAGAGTGATGTGTGAGGCATCAGTACGAAGTCAGGATTAAAAATTACAAAGTGGAAAATAAAGCAGAGGGGAAATAACTGGAAAACATTTCAATGCATCACTTACAACACACATTCACCAAACACAACATTAAGAGGTCCAAAACATGAGTGATATCTAAAATGTGACCCTGTTAAAAAATGACTTCTATTATTGTGGTTAGTTTAAAACCAAAATATCGAAAACACATTTGTACAATGCAGTTTCACAACCACTGCAAATTAAAACCACAATAAATATATATATTCTTATTTTCAACCCTTTCAAGGACAACCCTGTTAGAAAATAACTCCTATTATTGTGGTTAGTTTAAAAACAAAATATCTAAAACACATTTGCACAATGCAATTTCACAACCACTGCAAATTAAAACCACAATAAATATATATTCTTATTTTTAACCCTTTCAAGGACAGTGATCACTACGGTGGACAGCTTGTCATGTTGTCAGGTTACAAGGTGCATGAAAGGGTTAAACTAATATTGAAACTGTTGGATTTTTGGTACACCTCTTATTGGTTTGATTGGATTGCTTAATTAAAGTGGCCGGGTGTAGTTCATGTTGCGGCAGTGTCTAATTATATTCAGCGTAGGCCAGCCGGCCACAAGTTGATGAAACGTAGACTTTGGGTTGTAGACGTGTGTCACTTTCAATCATTACACAACAAATAAAGTCCAAAGTGGCATCAGTGGCTCTGACACATAATCAGGGATCAGCCATGCGGCAGGAAAGTGAAAAAGTGAAAACTAGGTTCAAAGTGAACCGGAGTTACAAATTGGAAATGGGGAACCCTCGCGACAGTGAGCAACACCACCGCAAGAGCGCGGGGTCACGTGAAGAATGTCACAAACCTCCCAGACTGTCGCTCACACCACAGCTTGCGAATGCAAAGGCAGCATTAGAGCATTAATTGAAGTAGAAACACAAATGAGTGGGGAAAGAGTGAAGAGAGTGTGCCCAGGAAGGAACGTTTGTTGTTGGAATCATGTAATATTCCAATTGGGATTTTGGCCCAAATTTTTGACCCAGTAGGCTACTTAAAAAATTGATTTACGATTACGTTAATTACTATGATCCCAGAAGAGGACACTTTATGTTGATAACTTATATGTGCACAAATCTTTATAATTAAGTTACTTTTTTTTTTTGGGGGGGGGGGGGGGGACACGATAGTTCTAAAGTTCAAAAGTTTATAAATCAGACAATGATGGTACTGTTTGAAGTATATGTATTTTTTCCAACCAAAAATGCTTTGCGCTGGTTTGGGGGTATTTTGCTGAGTATTTCACAGGGGGTGTAATTTTTGATAACATTCTAATCCTTAGGTATTTTTTATTTAAAAAAAAACATGATGCCAAGACACTATGCTCTCCTGAAAAGCAGAAATTACCGTGGCAGCGTCTCAAAGTACTTTCGTCCTGCATTCGCAAAAGTCTTTGTGTTGTCCTAATCGGGGACAATCGATTAATTATCAATCTTAAAATGTTACTGCAGTGGTTGTGCATCGCCTCACCAGTTAATAAATGTTTACTGCTCAACCCGTATGGTTTTGTGTTTTTTGTTATTGGAAAGTGTCCTTGGGTGTCTTGAAAGGCGCTTATAAATAAAATGTATTATTACTGATGACGGTGACAGCTTGGGAAAAAAAAACATAATTACAGATAAAACTAATCAAACAGTTTTTCCTTCAACATTGACAGTTCCCTCGTGTCCCCCTCCCCCCAGGTTAAGAGTCTGGGTGTCATCCTGGATAGTATGCTCACCTTCCATTCACATATCAACACCATCACCCGCACTGCTTATTTCCACCTCCGCAATATTACCAGACTTCGCCCTTCCCTCACCCCCCGCACCACTGCTATCCTTGTCCACAGTCTTGTCACATCCCGCCTTGATTACTGCAACGCTCTCCTCTTCGGTCTACCTCAAAAGTCCCTTCATAAAATCCAGCTGGTTCAGAACGCCTCTGCTCGTATCATCACAAAAACATCTTCCCACCAGCACATCACCCCCGTTCTCCAACAGCTCCACTGGCTCCCTGTTCAACATCGAATCAACTACAAACTGCTTCTATATACATATATGGCCATCCACAACCTGGCCCCTCCTTACCTATCTGACCTTCTCCAGGTGCATATCCCCTCTCGCTCCTTCAGATCCTCATCCTCCCTCCGCCTGTCAGTGCACCCTGCCCGACTGATCACCATGGGACCCAGAGCCTTCAGTCACGCTGCTCCAAAGCTCTGGAACAACCTACCTCCGGACCTCCAAAACTGCACACCTCTTTCCACTTTCAAGTCCCGACTAAAAACACACCTGTTCAGAATTGCCTACAACACATAACTCTTCCATTTCCTATGTTTTTATGATTTTATGTCCTGTTTTTATATAACATCTCGTTTACAAATTTTTACATTGTATTTTCTTATTGTTTGTACAGTGTCCTTGGGTGGCATGAAAGGCGCTTTTAAATAAAATGCATTATTATTATTATTATTATTATTATTTTTATTATAATCTTGATGGATTCTGGTCAACTTTTCAGTTCCTGCTATTCATCCAGTGAGTCAAAAGGCCACCCTGGATCATTTTAGCATTGCTAAATATTCTGAGTAAAATTTTACACACAGTTCCCGATTAATGCAAATTGAAACCACAACAAGATATTTACAGTTAAACCAATGTGAACAGCAAACGAACTTGGAGAAGGGCCTACCTTTGAGAATGTAGTCTGTTAAGAGGGCTGGAACCATGTCGCTGTCATCTCTGATCGCATGCAAAACTGAAACGTGATAAATGGGAGAGAGAGAGGTCACTTACCGATGATGCCAAAGAATCCAACTTAATGATACGGGTTGAAAGAAACTTACTTTTGATCAGGGTCTGGAGGTCCTCTATGGATGGAGGACGTCCTTTTTTTTCATAAGGGATGACGGTGGTCAAATACTGCAAATGAAACAACAAGATAAAAAGGTCAATGAGTTTTTAAGGAATTTGCCGATCAAATTTGCCTGATCAAATTCTTCCACGCATATCTTAATGAACCTTTCTTTGCCAATACCATCTATTTTCTATACTGCTTGTCGAGATTATGGTCATGGGTATGGGTATGCTTATGCCAGCTAACTTTGGGTGAAAGTTAGGGTACACCCTGGACTGGTCATCAGTGAATCACACGGCACTTAGAGACAATCATTCATGCTCAATCTAGAAGCTAAAATAACATACAAACTCCACACAGGAGGTCTGCAGCTGAGATTTGAACCTCTGAACCGTGAAACAAAAATGCATTGTCACCAGGAAAAGAAATGTGACTTCTTCCAAACTGTTTCCATTGTTTAACCCTTTTTGCGGACAGTGGTGACTACAGTGGGTAGCTTATCATGTTTTCAGGATACAGGTTATCATTATTGGTGCATGAAAGGGTTGACATTAGCTGTAGACCAGCGTAATTGACCAGGGTGCTCAACCAAAGCTTTAATTAACAGATATCGGGTCAATGTCCCAAGACTCATGACGACTTGTGAAAATTTGACTTTCAGGTGAAATGTCAGAATGGGCCTCAAATGTACCATACACTTTAGTAGTGAACTTAATTTGACTTTGTCTAAACCTTTGAATGCACAAATCCATATTATCAATGCTTTACTTTTCTCATGACTTGCAACAGCTCATGTTGCTCATGACAAGAGCAACAGCTGATTGATCCATGATTGGACCAGTGCATTTCCTGGCTCGATTATTATTTACAGTTGACATCATGAGACCAAGGCAAGGGCTGGCAATTGATCGACAGTACCTCGCCATCGGGAGGCTTCGAACAAGATCTTCCCAGAGGGAAGTGGCTGCTTAACTTAAAGCGGCACAGAGTGTCCTTCGCAGGTTGTTACAGAAATACAGTGAGACTAAAAGAGTCATAGAAAGGCATAGAAGTGAACATCCTTCGAAATGTATTATCCCATACGTGGATCCAAATATCTGGTGCAAATTTTGCCATTGAGCTCCTTAGAAAACACCCAAAAGTACTGGAACATGCAAGAGTTGGACATTTAAAAAGAAATAAAAGTTCACCTCTAATGACTGCAGTGCATTTTAGGTGTATCCTGAAATTGAACCCGAAAGCTTAATACCATCCATCTATTTTCCAGCTATCTTTGGGCAATAGGCGGGGGACACCATGAACCGGTTGCCAGCCAATCACAGGGCACACAGAGACAAACAATCATCTGCATTCACACTCACACCGAGGGAGAATTTTGAGTGTTCTATCAGCATGTTCTTGGAATGTGGGAGAAAACCGGAGTACCCGGAGAAAACCAACGGAGGCCCGGGGAAAATACAAAGTCCACACAAGGAGGCCGGAGCTGGAATTGAACTCGGTACCTCTGCACTGTGAGGTCGACGTACTAACCACTGGACCAATACCGTAACTTCTTAATAGAAATTAACCTGTCGTTCACTGCATCTGCTCCCGAATGTTTGTCGAAAGCTGTTTTGAAGAACCCAGGAGAGCCCCTCCATGCTAAAACGCTGAGGACAAAAAAGCAAAGAGAGGATTAAAGCAACGTAGATGTCGTGGCGACTGGCGAACAAAGCAAGTAGGCCACGAATAATAAACTCACTGATCGGAGTGACTTTGTCGCATGGCCGTGTGACTTTCCCGTCGCCCCTTGAAACTGCTGATGCTTCTTCTTATTATTCTTCTTCAGCGCCTCCCGGTGCTCCTTCTGTCGGTTTTGCACGTCAATAAGCGCAGAGATGAAAGTGTTCTTCACCTCCTTCTCGAAGTCCAGCTCATCCCTGAGAGCCAAATGCTGCACCAGCTCCTCCGAGAGCCTTGTGACAGCGCTCTCCGTCTCCTCCACACGCTCGTTGAGTTCGGCCACGTTCAGTCTTCGAACTCCTGCGCCCATACACTTGTTACGGGTGTGGTGAAACAATGACGACGGATTTTTTTCGAAATATGGTCCCACTATTCCAACAGGATGGCTCTTCAATATATACATTAATCTATGATTGATTGCAGACATACGTGCACCTAATTACATTGAAGTCGATGATTTGCAAAGGTGCCACCGCCACGTTGGCCTCGCTCTCTACATGCCCCAAAGTGCATGCGCAATGGTATATGGCAGTAATTGAATGTACAATATCAATTTATTCGAAGTGGTGTTTGGAAAGACTAGCAAGATGACTTCTTTTTTTAAATTGTGGTTTTAAAATTTATATTGCACTTATATTGAACTGTGTACAGTTCTTTTCTGAAACATTTATTTTGTGCAATGAAACACTTTATCCCCCACCACAATTTTGCTGCTGTAGACTGCAAATTTCCCCAGTGTGGGACAATTAAAGGTTATCTAAGGTAAAATAACTGCTATATTCCTGTAAGAAATATTACGGGACTGTTGAAAATAATTTACATTTCTCAGTGGGCCGAATTAAGAAACGGCGTAGACGGCATGAGACTACTGGACTCATCTTGCTTGTTGAATCCATAAGGTTGACTGAATTTGCTTCTGAAATTTAAGTGCGCTGTCCTCCGATTGACATATGTTTGTAGGGGGTGCGTCTCCTGAAAGTGGTCACATGTGGGGTGTTGTTTCAATTCAACATGAAATACCTTCAACAACCAAGAAGAGTCCAGTTGCTTCAATTCAACCTTTGGGGATTCACATAACCTTGACGACTGAGAATCGACACAAATGTGAAGTCCGGTGTTGCGCCACACTCACTTTCTTCGTAACTTGGACTTCTTCCGGGGCGCTGTACATTCAGAGAGCGCATGGACAGGTCAGGCTGTGAAGGATTGTGCTCTGCTACAGAGTCGGAAGAGTCCTGCATCATCTCCTCAATCTCCTCAATCACCTACACAGTGAATCAACACACACATCAGGCCTGTAATTATCCCAGTGAGAATCATCTCTAAATCCCTCCGTAGCTGTCTTAAGCTGCAGCGTCATCTGCATTTAAAAAGCTTTTATGCGCCACTCACCTGCTCGGCTGTGAAAAGAGGTTCCTCGCCGAGACACGGGACGATGATGGCGTGCATGTCCAGCTGTTCCCTCAGCTCCTCAACTTCAGACACATCTGCCGCGATGTCACTCGTCTGACTCTAAGTAGACGCCGCAACAGGGGGGAAAAGGATTTGATCACCCGTGGCTCGAAGCATGTCTGAGATTTGTCAGATGAATGGAGGAGAGATCTGGCGGGTGCTAAAAGTGGGACACTGTGAGAGGGAGGGATGGAAGGAGGTGTGGAGGGCAGAGTCACTGACCACATTCTCCTCTGGGTTGAATGCGGGCATGTGGAGGGAACGTGTTCGGGATTGTTTCCTATCCATCTCCGTCAGCTGCCCGTGGCTTTTAGTTAAAGCATTCCAGATCCTGTTGTTACACGAAAAGGAGCATCAGATGCTTGTTTTGGCTCCAATTAATGAAGCTGTAGCTTCACGTTATGATTCTCTCATTGTCCACACCGTCATCAAAAATACAATAACTCTTGAAGCGGCACTTGATGTTGTTCAGTTTCTTTCAAAAATTCAAACGATAATAATAAAAAACATTATTTCAGAATGACAAAAATAAAGAATGAGGAAAATAAAGAGAGATAGAGATCAAACATTTATGTGGCTATACTCCATGCTTACAGCATTGCTTCGCAGTTACCACGCCACACAGACACACTTACTAAATATTATAAATAACTATAATATCAGTTTTAGAAGAGATGATTTGAAAATGTTAACACTGGCAGAGATTCATTGAAATGAAGTATTGCATATTGATATTCGCCTCTTTTCTAATTACTGTTGTGAGAAATCATGAACATGAGCCGTATCTTCACATACATTGAAATCACTAATCATTAATAAGATAAGATATCCTTTATTTGTCCCACACTGGGGAAATTTACAGCCTCCAGCAGCAAGAATGTAGGTAGAAAGAAGAAAGAAGAAAAAAACAACAACCACCGTTCAATTAAGTGCAATATAAACAAAAAATGGATAAATCGCAGTGCTATTTACAATTGTCTTTCACATCATTTAATTATTATTTTTATTATCATTGTTGTTATTTAATATATATATATAATAATATACAACAAATATTTCAAAGGCAATTGGCGCAAATTAGTTATTTCAGAAGTAAGTATCAAAATGGTAGCCCTTTGGATTAATCAGTAATAAATAAGTAGTTCTCAGTTTCTAAAAGGTTGGTGATTCCTTGTATTCATCATAAAGAAACATACTGTAGCGGGTTCCCTGCTTACTATGGCCCCTACATACGAACGGGGTGCTGCAAAACTACGCGTTGAGTTTTTTTCCTCAATCTGACTAGATTAATGGGCTAAAAGTGTTTTTCATAGAAAGTACTAATCGTTTTACAACTGCGCTAGCGTGGGCCTACGTACAAATACGTCACGTCGTTAACACCGTCGTAGACCGTTATAATTCTTTTTTTTTTCTTTTTTAGAAATAGCTAAATGTTAGAGAAGATAGTTGAAATTATCGAAAGTGGTATCATAACAAATGACGTCATTTTGAGCGTGCCATTAATTCAAAATACATCCTCAAAATGATGACAAATGATACAGGGCAACAACACTACTCACTCGTCTCCCTGCAGAAACTTGTCCTCGGCGATCACCGTCACCTCGTCGCTGTTACCCGCCGTGGAGCTCCAATCCTCGAAGCACAAAGACAGAATCCCGCTGGAATCGTCCACTGGGTCCTCCGTGGAAGTAGTAGCGCCGAATTCCCCTTGGGAATCTCGGGATCCCTCCTCATCACCATTGCCGTCGACAGCATCCAGGACGTGGGTCTCTGCGGTGGCCAGAGTTCCTTTCGGCGGCCGATCTGCACACAAATTCGGACATCCATCGTCCAGACGAACGGTTGGCGCCTCCATAGCCCCCCCCCGGGAGAGCCTACTGGCTCTGGCTGGCTGGTGAGGGATGCGTGGGGCTGACGATCAGTAGCATCTCCACTCTTCTTCTCTTCAAGCCGGCAGGGAGGCCGCCAGGCAGCCTTCCTGCAGCGGGGCTCAGGCAGCCCGTAGCCGACTAGTGGCCGTTTCACGCCGCGCATGCTGACTGCCAAACAAAACACTTATCAATACGGTACTTCATCATGGGCGCTGCTCACGGCCCAGCAACGCCTGAAACACTCTATTGTTGTTTACAAATTTCCAAACGATGCAAAGTGATGGATGAACCAACATTTACTGGAATTCAATAAAACATAATAGAAGCAAACAAGCATTCCCCCAAATGACAAGAGGCGACAGGAAACGGTCCTATTTTCTCTATACTCAGAGATATTATTCACTATGACATCCATACTTTCAACAATTCAAAAATGTTTCAAATGGTCAAAGAGGACGTTTGTTTTCAATAACTATCTACAGTATGTACAGTAGATAAAGGTTGAGGAATTGACTGAACGTAAATGATCAATGTGAACCGTATCTTAGTTACACACCAAAACATTTGTCTTACTATCATGAAATAAAAAAACACAGGCGCATCACTTAGATGTTTATGATACATTGCAGTATCAAGCAAGGCAAGGAAATTTTTCATCAAAGGACAAATAAATGTGAACGATCGACTCCTGGCTCATGTTGAAGACACACTGCATGCGCAAGGATATACAAACAAAAGTTCAACAGGATCCCGATGGGAAACAACTGATTTGCGTCTTTGTGGAAAGCAGGAGGTCAGACTAATCGCCTTAAAAGTGCTGAAGCTTGTTAACGGTTGGAAAGCATCATCTCACTCCAGGTTTCATGTCTGATGCTTTCAGATTTCTCTTCCAAACTGGTGGAATCTATTAAAAAAAAAAATCAGAAACAATCGAAATCAGTTTTATCAGGCGTTTTTAAGGTCCATATTCAAGTCGTACACATGGGTGAAAAGTGTGTATGAATATTACTGGTGGCAGTAATGCAGGCTCTAGATGTCGTCCCAGAAATGAAAGCAGTCGCCTCCAAATCAGACCGCTGCCAAGAAACATGAATCCTGTAACCAGCCAAAAAACACGAGGATCCTGGAACATAGAAAAATGTGTCAATAAATATTATTTAAGTCTTTTTGGATTGGGGTGAGGAATTATCTGCCCAGAGGTCACATACGGCAGGCCCCGCCCTTCTAAAATCAAGCCTCACAAAATTTTACAGCACCCCAAAAGTTCACAAATATTGATAATAATCAACATTTGTTGGACACTTGCATCATATTTTGGAAAAGAGCCTTTTGGCACGAGTTCCTAAGATCTCTTGGAGGACTTAATGGAGGTCGCAACATATCAAAGATCCAAACACATGATGGCAAAAGAAGGCCAGAGGGAAAATCTGACCTCTTCAAAAGACGACTCCAAATTCATTCCGAAGGCCACCCCGATGAGACCAAATAAGGAGAGTGAGAAGGTCCCCATGGTCAGTTGCAGGTTCAAACGCATCATCACATTTCGATGGCTGGAACAGACAGCAATTGCCTTTCAATTGGACCGGATTCTATCGAAGATGCTTCAAAGAGCATTTAGGGACACTAGTGCACACCTGTCCAGATTGATAAAGATGACACTCTCCGAGTCATCAATCAGGCCTTTCAGCTCCCTGGCCTTGTTGCCCAGCTCCTCAGCCTGCATGGGTCAGTGTGACAACACAAGCGCAAGATAAGAACAAAGCTAGCCTCAAATCCACGGAATGGATTTATTACTGTGGCTGAAGCTAAACACCATTACCTGCATGTAGTAATTATCCAATAACAGTTCCATCTCCTCCGCATGGTCAATCCCCAAACTGCTCTCCTCACTAGAAAGACAAAAATCAACTGTAAAAAAAAGAAAGAAAAGAAAAAAGCTCATGTCAGAATAACGTTTAGCTGTCCATAGAAGGACAAGATCAACATAATATGTAACGCTCAGGAGGTTAGGACGAAATTAGGCTACAAATGTAAAAATCACAGAAACTTGGACACATGTTGAGTTTAAGATACATTTTCTGACTGGAAATGACACAAGAAAATGTTTTAATTCATGCTAAATCATTTCCCATAAATTGTTACATTTGGAAAATGACATCCTGTCCTTGAGAACAATTGTACATGTACT
Source organism: Hippocampus zosterae (assembly GCF_025434085.1). Taxonomy (NCBI): domain Eukaryota; kingdom Metazoa; phylum Chordata; class Actinopteri; order Syngnathiformes; family Syngnathidae; genus Hippocampus; species Hippocampus zosterae. The sequence goes on from NC_067455.1 coordinate 13,770,287, forward strand.
GGTGCACCGGACTTACAAAACTCTGGGGTCTGTCCACTTGGTGAGGCAGAGCTCTTCAATGATTTCGTCCTCATCCAAAATCTTAAGCAGGGAATCTTTAAAAACTTTAATGTCAGTCTCCAATTCGGACAAACTGTTCAATAAACGAAGAGAGACAAATTACACAATGGTATTCACGAAATCCACTTGAAATAGTGAACTTTGAAATTGATGCATGGTTGATGTCATTGATGTCAAGACTAAAACGTCTAAAAATCATGGAATAAGGAAAACCAAATCAACACGTCTTGACAAATTCTATCGCTGTGAATCGCTGACACTCTTTCAGCGCTGCTCAGATTAGTTTCACTTCATGTGTCAGGTTACCTCTTACTGTTCTGCAGCAGTATGTGCAGTTTACTTCGATCAGCAGACAGGATTTTCGGATCCACCAGAGATTCCAAAATGTCCAATATTACTGGTTCAACTTCGTTCAGCCGGGTTTGTAAATTGTTTACCTGTTGATGGAAGCCTGCTTGATTGAGCCTTAGCTTGTTACAAAGTTCAAAGCAAGCTCAAAGACAAAGTCATTGTCCTCACCCTGTGCTGTAGGATGGCTTCCAGAGCCCTGAACTCAAAAGGAAGCGAGTGTGTCTGCGAGGCCAGCTGCGGGGCAAGCTCCAGCACGAGCCAGCGCTCCAATCCCAGCCCACGGAAATCCAACACCAAAAGGCAATGGGGAGTCACGATGGCTTTTAATGACTGCGGAGACAAAAATGGGGGTACATTGAGATGCCATCTGAACAAAAGTCTCCAAAGACACCTTAAATGCTTTGCTCTGACACCACCCCACCCCCCACCCCCCCACGTTGTTATGCTTGCAGTCACTGAGTTACAGGTCCCTTGGTCAGATCTTAATCAGTAAATATTTGCAGTGAGAGGCTCAATCCATAAAAGGGGCTTGTTTAAAAATCAAGAAAGTCGGTCCATGCAAGAGATGCATGATCCGCTGTGTTGTGCCGTAATTTTACGCTAAGCTTCGTGAAGAGCGGCAGAAAGGGGCCAAGAAAAAGTATTCAAGAACTTGAGTAAGTTATACCCACTCGGTCTATTTACAGTAAACTGCCAGTAATTGTCAAGTATTTTTAAAGTAACTGGTAAATAAATTGGTTTAACAATTTACAAGAGAAATTCTGATCTTTATCCTGCAAGAATAAGATCAATATTCAAACTGTTTATGTGAAGAACCCGTCACTGCAGGATTCATTCATACAAGATACAAATCCCAATGATGTCTCTCCACCGAGTTTTCTGCTCCAAGTCCATTCTTTGTCTGCAGGATGGCCGTGAAGCCAGTTTGTCTCTTCCTGTTGTTGCCTCTACTGTTGTCCGACCAGATATATGTGGAGTGTGAGTAGTAGTAAAGTTGAAAAAAAAATTGCAGTATTGCAACAGTTGAAGTGAGGCACTTTTGACTCATTTCCTCTAGGCGAGTGCGACTGCAAAAGAAACCGCGAGGAAAACAGTCCTACCTGCAACAGCCACGGAGCTCTGGTGTGTGGCTCTTGCGAGTGTTACCAACCTTACCTTGGACAATATTGTGAGATCAATCAAGAATTAAGCAATGGAAGAGATGAGAGGTTCTGTCGCAGAGGACCAAATGCCCCATTGTGTAGCGGTAGGGGAACGTGCGTCAAAGGTGACTGCCTATGCCACAGTCAAGAAAACCCGAATGAACGATACACGGGAAGGTTCTGCGAGTGCAGCAATTTTGATTGCCCATATCACAACAACAGGTATGTAACCACAATGAACCCTTACTTGGTTTATTATGTTGCTATAAAAGCTAGAAATCTCTTTTAAATATTTTATTCCCTCTGCAGGATTTGTGGGGGTCACGGCAGGTGCGAGTGTGGACAGTGCATTTGTGACAACGACTGGAGTGATGAGGACTGTAGCTGCTCAATCGATACAACTTCTTGCATGGCATCGAACCAACAAGTGTGTAACGGTCAAGGGATGTGTCAGTGCGGAAGCTGTCATTGTGACCCACCATATGTGGGCCCCACTTGTGAGAATTGCCCGACTTGTTTGGGCGCTTGTCAGACTCACGCGGAGTGTGTGGACTGCCGGGCGTTCGGAACAGGACCCAAAAAAGACAGGTGAGAACTAAAAGTCTATCACCATTCTCGGATGTGACTTTTTCTTAAGTCTGTCTGAGTGTGTAATCTGGTTCACAGGTGCGAGGCCGAGTGCAACGACTTAATTCTGACAAAGGTGGAGAGCAAAGAGGATATCCAGGCACCGTGTAGAATGATTAGCCGCGAAGACTCTTGTTTCTTCTACTTCAGCATCTCCCAAACCCCCACAGGGACACACTGCACTGTGGCGGCAACGAAAGAATGTCCACAGTGGAAATGATCCACCAGGATCAAGAACTCCCTGCATTAATTTGGGGCTTCTTCAACATTGCATTACAGATCTATCAATATCTTTTCTAAACATTTAATTGTGTTTCATTTATGGCAGTATGTAGCGTTAGGCTGTAATATGTACTTCTCTAGGGGGTTATATACCTGTAGAGTTGAACAAAAAATAAATAGCAAAGTGAAATATAATATTAAGGGTGACTGATGGTTTTTTTTTTTTTGTGAGGAGATATTTTGTCAACAATTTTAGCATACCTCCATTCGTAGGATAATGCAGTTGTTTCTGGTGGTGAGGCTGCTACTGTGCTGAAAGCGAAGGTCCCGTGCCTGAAGACTTAGCTCCTGGCAAAGCTCGTTTTTCTTCTTCTCTACAAGTAGAGAGAGGAGCAAAAAAAGCATAACCGTCAGTTAATAGGTAACAACAATGGAATTTTTGCTTCAATTTTCAACACTTAGAGAATTGTGGAAACCACAGGTGAAACAAACAAAACCAAACTAGACCACAAAGCAGAACACAAGCCAAGTGTCATATCACAGCTCAAATGACAGTTTGTTATCGTTACCTATGCTGGAATAAAAAGTACTGGAACTACAACAACAAAAATCCTACAAGGATACTGGTACACCACAAAATGAGACAGATCACAATTTGATTAGCATTTTTTTTTAGCTTTGTAGTACATACCCTCATTTTAAAAAATGCACATTAGGTTAATTTGATATTGTAAATTGTGTGAATGTGTGATTGAATGGTTGGTTTGGTTGTGCGCTGTGGTTGGCTACATACCAACCTGATAAAACTTGGCCTGACATTACAAGTTCAACATAGAAAATGGGATCAAGATGGTCTACCAAGCCAGTGAGCCAATTTTTAAAATGCTGGTTTATTTATCCGCAAGAGTGGCACACAAACCAACCTCCATTGATTACAACAAAACAGAAATGGACCTTTTTTGTTTAACACTTACCAAATGATGTAACATTTCCTTCTTGGTCGAATCGCATCTGTGAGATAAGAGAAATAAGAGGTGATTCTGACTGAAACCGATTATTGTTTGACCGTCTGTCTAGAGAAGACAGCTTACCACAACAAAAGGTGGCGGCACAGTGGAAATTGTAGCTTCGGTCATGCTGTGGCGGACAAAGGACACTGCTAAAAGACACAGACGATATTAAAAAAAAAAGTGAAAGTACAAGTGAACTGGTTTAAACACTAAGATAACTGGCTCTTTTCTAAAACACACATGTATTGTGTACATTTTTGAGGCATTTATAATTGCAGTGACATTTATACATTTTAATTTTGAAATGTTGTGTCAAAATGTAAAGTGCACAGCGTTGAATTGAAATGTACAAGTGTGGGCTGGCACAGTCTCCATCTTCCAAGTGACCATGAACAGGATAAGCTGTTGAAAATGGGTGGATTGATATGTTACTGAGCACCCAGATACTTTCATATACTGCAGTAAGCATTACAACATTCATGAGCAACAGGTGGCTCAGATCTTCAGGAATAACAGGTGTTGGATCAGCAACATTCTGATTGCTAAATATAATTATACAACTACTGCTGCATTATAGTTGATGTGCGACTTCCCTTTGGCAAAACCATACACGTCCAGTATACAGTATGTGAGGAACAAAAAATTTGATCCGTGGACCGTTTTTTCTTACCAGCCCATGATGCTCCTCCTCTTAGCAGGTTCTTGTTTCTTGCCAAGACAATTGTATTTCGTCTTCTCGACTTAAGCAGTAAATGACAACAAAGCACCTCAGGAGTATCGTCACTGTTGTACATTGGTGGCACTGAGAGCCTTGTGCAGGAGCGCATGGCACGACCAACCATGGTACTAAGGACTTCATTTGCTCCCTTATAGGACAGGGGACCAACAGAGGTTAAAAGGCGCTTTGAATTCAAGTGTCCCCTGAGTGGTGGATACATCCTTGGGCAGCGCATACACATAGACAACAGCATTCTGTGTAATTTCATCTGCAAACTACCTTAATAATCAAGACCATGTAAAAAACGACATGGAAAAGTAATTGTGGATAGCGTGAGGCACTAGCCCACCATAAAAAGACACAAGATCGAGGTTTTGAACATCTTAAGGAGCTCGAGCAGGTGGTATCTGGTCCACGGGAAGTAATGATAAAGAGCTCGGTTGGAGGCAAAAAAAATAGAAAATAGCGATTTGTTTTGCTACCCTGTTTCTGCCATCATTGTGTATTCTTCATCACGTGACCGTCACTCAGTAGAGTACTTCGTGTTATGCTAGTTAGCAGAGCAGCTAATCAGTAACACTATGCACTCTGTGCCGAGTTATCCAATTCAAATCTTAATGACAACGACGTCAAACACAAGAAAGCTTCACGTCGCTAAATACAAACTCAACTCAACTCAACTGAACCACACACACGACACGATATCAGGGTGCTTATAAAGCGGTTGGCCGGTGAAAGCTAAGGAAACAGGACGTGTCCTACCCATAATGCACCGCGAGGAAGCCAAAGATATTCAGAGAATGTAGATCATACCCCCAAAAGCTATAAATTAGTATGCACATTTAAATGTTATTATGACACATTCATTTTTTAAATATACATTATTGACTATTATCAATGTGCTTCGAAAGTCCAATGTGGGTCGTGTGCGTGCGTTAAAGCGCAAAAGCTTCTATCACTGACCGTCATACATCATCAGCATCACGAGGAGGAGGATGCTGCGGGGGGACCGCAGTCGACCCTAATCCACCTCGTTTCAATTTATTTTCACTCCTTTTGTCCATTTTCGCTGGTTGCTGCGATTCTGCATCATGTTCCCATCGTGCTGCTCCAAGCCGGCGAACAGCGGCGGAAAGGGGACCTCCATGGCCAAGCTCCTCCTGGGGGTGTTTATGGTCTACATGGCCCACACTGCGTGGCTGCTGTACGGATTCCTCAACACTAAGTCCTGCGATGAGGGCCGAAGGGAGGACTGCATCACCTCATACCTGTCGGCCAGACCTAGATTGCAGGTACCTTTTGTGCCGGTAACTCCACATGGGTATCCCTAAACCCAGACTCCCCCAAAATATTTTGTATCATGTCTTTTTGTTGTCCATCCAGCTGAGTGTGTTCACCTGCCTTGTTCCAGACAACAGTCAGCTCAACCTGGCTCTGAGAATTGATCCATTTGACCCACGCTCTACATTCGAAAGGTGGGGACACAATCGCTTTGTATTACCTTACTGAATATACACAATTTGTTCCTGTAACTGTATCTTTTGAGAGGGGGAATAGGGAACACAATATGATGATGTTAATTTGGCAATGGTATACTGACCTGTATTTACTGGAGGGCAAAATTGTGAGCAGTTGCTTTATTTTTTGGGTTATAGTTTATAGTGTATTATATATGAACTGCATTATACAGAGATCTATTTCCAATATTTTACTTACTGTACAGCACTCCTAATATCAATATAAAAACGCAGTGCCATTCTAAACCATTGCAGTACATATACTGTATGTTGACATTCCAAACATAGAGTGAACATGTTTGTAGTAGATCTGATTGTATGGGTGCACTCGATTAGAATAAACTGCAGTCACTGTTGACCAGTCACAATATTGTAATACACGAACGTAAACGGAATATATTGAACAAAATATCTTAATGGGCTGTTTCAACTACCTGCTGAGTTGTGTTCATCTGTGCATGCAGGCAGGTGAATGTTCTCCTGCCGGAGGAGACTCGAGCCAATGGCAGCTTGTATGCGGTAGTGTACATCCACAAGGCCAGCGTTTCTCCTTTGGATGATAGCCGAGAGGTGCACCATGCAGCTGTGCTTACCACCCACATCAGCCCTGCAAACACTGAAGGGCATAGACACACACAGAAGGTACACTCACTTTGCTTCATCTTCTCAAGACATGAGTTCAGATTTTCACAGTGAGTCCTGAGTTGTTTTTTTTTTCAGGATATGAGGCGTTCTGACATTTAAAAAAAAATTATTAATTTTTTTACTTGTGAGCAGCGCTGCATGATGGCAACAAACTTAATTCAGGTCACTTTATAAAAAGGTGTATTTTGGCAAATCGTGAACAGTTCATTCAAATTAGAGTCTTCAAAATGTTTAATGCCTCTCCCAATTTAAGTTTGCTGTCAAACTACACATGGAACAAAGAGAATTCCACTTTGTGTACTTAAAACCAATGTGGCTCCCCTTTATGACTGTTCCTCCGTATTTCTTCACCCAAGTATTGGTAAATCGTTCTTGGCCATTATCAGCAGCAGGCTGTCTTCTGGTGTAATTCCCCAACCATTTAAACCTGCTGTGGTGCAACTCTCGCTCAAGAAACCTGGCCTTGCTCAAGATGTATTATCAACCTTTCGACCAATTTCCAAGATGTCTTTTATTTTAAAAAATCTGGAAAAAGTGGTGCTCCTCCAGTTAAGATCTTTCTTGGATGAACATAAGGTCACAGAGGTGGTCCCGTCAGATTTTAAGATCATGCATATAGCACAGAGTCAGCCCTGTTAAGAGTTTTTACTGACAGCCTCCTGGCAAATAATACTGGAGACTGTATGTCTGGTTTGTTGGATTTAACTGCAGTTGATCACAATATTCCATTGGCTTGTTTGTAGCATCAGGTGGGCATTCGTGGTAGTATCCTTGAGTGGTTTAGATCTTATTTGGCTGACAGAACATTTTGTGTTATCCTTGGTTGCGCTGAGTCCCATACTGCTCCACTGTCGTATGGTGTTCCACATGGTTCAATTCTGGGGCCTCTGATGTATTCATTATATCTGCTCATTTCTTGAATTTCAATGACATAAAAACTTAAGTTATGGTGTTTGGTCCCAGTGGCTCTTGTACATCCCATCCTATGGACTTGGGCCCCCTGGTTGTACAATGATTTTAAACTGGAGAAACTGGTGTTAAATCCATCTTTTTTTCTCTTGGACAGTTGGCGATGGTAAAGCTTCGCCTTTCTCAACAGCATTTTGAAACAATAATATCATAAATTACATATATAATAACCATAATGCCCATTTCGTTACATCTCGGCTGCATTAATGTAACACACTTTGTTTGGCCGTCAGCCAATCCTCCATCAAACGCCTCCAGTTGATCCAAAATGGTTAATGCTAACATATAATGGAAAACACCATTGACAGGCTAAAGATTAGCATCGATGATGGGTTTTTTAACAAATCAATTTCTATGTGTATGTGTGCGTGTGTGAATGTGTGTGCGTGTGTGTGTGTGTGTGATTTAATTAGAGCTCCAAATTAAGGCATCCTGTATCCCACTGGAGACCCCATTTGTCAATCACAATTATGTCAGAGGACTTCACCTTCACCAAAGGAGGACTCCCCAGTGACATGCGCCGCTATGTTAGAATGTAAGTCACGTGATCAAATGTAGTAGAGTGGTGCTCTATTTCTGACGGCCATAGAACACTTATTGGACTGAAAGAAGGGACAAATTTGCCATGCGTCAATGCATCCATTGAACTTCAATGTTCTGTCAGCTCACAGGAAGGAAGACGGATCCTCTACCTTCCTCTGCTGCTCATTGATGAGCTCAGCTTCAGAATCCGAAATCTCATGGTAAAACCACCTCACAACATACGCTACTCACGAAAATTTGGGGATATTCAATTTTCAAAATGTAGTCCAGGTGTAACCTTTCCTGGGAACTTAATCTGAGCTTCTCTAAACTTTGAATCAAACATGTCCAACTTCTCTATGTTTTTGTCCTTTGTCTCCTAATTCTTGAACAAAGAGCTGAATGTCAAAGTTCTCAACAGGTGTCAGTTTTTTTAAATTATTATTTCCAAGGAGATCCATTTTTATGCCCCTTTGATGATTCTTCTAATCTCTTTGTGGTGCAGTGCATTGGCGCACGATTATCTATGCATACTTCTACAGGAGATCAACAGAAGCACCACCCATCTGCCACTCACAGTGTCCTATGAAGGCATTTCTCTGAGGAGATTTCGATTTTCGATTCATCTACAGGATGTGGTTTATTCCCTGCGGCAGTTTGGTGAGGATGAATCGAGGAATTTGCTGCTCAAATTAGGGGAAAGTTAATTAATTGAATGACTCAAATAATCCCATTACAAAAAAAGTTGATGCAAGATCTTCACCTCATTGGGATAATTTTTCCACTCAGACTAATGTGGTCGTGGAATCACAACGACGATGTGTAGATATTGGCGCCATGACAGTGAGCCAGTAGGAATCAGTCCGTGAACGACAGTGATTAGCCAAATTTCAGGGTTATTTCACACCTAAAAAAAAAAAAAAAAAAAAGAGTACTTCTGTTATTAAGAGCCCTGTAGGTAATAGATCTCGCATGAATTTAGGTGAGGGTTTTTCCCCCCCTAAAATTGGATTATTAAAATGAATTGATGTGCATAAATAATTGGTTACATGAGTTATTCAAAATGAGACAATTTAGAAATATTAGTAAAATAAAGTTTTATTAAACATTTACAACAAAATATTCTTATTTATAAAATATTACTATAAAAGACCTACTGCATCTTTTTATGCTTGAAAAAATCCCAAATTGTGCACAGCCTTGATCTGTAGATTAAAAGTGTGTTACGTACTTCTCTTTGTGCATGCAGGCTTCTCCGAGGAGTACATTGATGAGATTAAAGGGACATTGGTGGGCTCTAATCTTTACCTGTTAGTTTTGACCGCCCTCATCACAGCCCTGCAAGTAAGACTGTGCGTCCACTTCGATGATATGATTAATGCTACGTTTTTACAATGAGGTTTAAAGACCATCAGCACGGTGATCTAGTGGCTAGCAGCTTTGCCTCACACCTCTGAGGTTTGCGGTTCAAATTCCGACTTGTCGTGAATGTTAGGATAGGACAACACCTGCGTCGCTACTGAAAACATGTGCCATGGAAACTAGATGGACATTTAAAAAATGTTATTGTCCTCTAACTTTCGCAGCTCATTTGTGAATTTCTGGCTCTTAAAAATGACATCAGCTCCTGGAGGAAAATGAAGAGCATGGCAGGAATGTCCAGGAAATCCGGTAAGAGGCTGTCGTACACAAGCACAACCCTTATATTTCGGAAACAAGAAAGGCAGGGTGCAAAGCATTGCATTTTGCACTCTGTCACAACAGTTTTGTGGCGAAGTCTCTGCACGTTGCTGATATTCCTGCACCTGCTGGAGGAGACCAGCCTGCTGGTGCTACTTCCTATTGGGCTGGCGGCATGTGTGGAGGTATCACAAAGTATATCACGTCAGAAATGACAAAACATGCAACATAGAATAGACCCCGATGTGGTCTCATCAGGTGTGGAAGCTGTTGAAAGTATTTCGGATCAACTTGCACTGGAGACGACCGTGTGTGAGTACTGAGACAAACACATTCACAATACCATCCGTGCAAAGTGACATGACAATCAGTATATGGTCTCTCCGTGAAGGTGAACAAGCTGGATGAAGAAGAGCGGAGGACTGTCGCGTTTGACACGCAGGTGCTTCTATCTGCCAATGTCATGATTTCATATTCTTCGTTTCCATTGAAATACTTCACGAGTGGCGTTTCTCTCCAGGCGTCCACGTACTTGTCCTACTTGGTCTATCCTCTGTGTATCAGCGGAGCTATTTTTTCGCTGGCCTACTTACGCCAAAAAAGGTGAGTGGTTGTTGTACTTCTACTCTGCCTCTTCATTTGTATTTGGCGCAATATTCTAGTTGACTTACACAAGCCACTTGGGCATGTCAAGCGCTCTTATGTAGTTCACTGATGGGGGGCGTTTATCCAGCTTTATTTCTTAAATTAGTGCATTAAATAATTTGTTGTGGATATATTTTAAATAACACTAAAATAAATAAGAATTAGAGTGATTACAAGTTTTACAATAAAAAGAATCCATCATACATATTTGGGGATTTATTTAGTCAAATAATGGTTTGGATGATTTATTGTGCATAATAAAAGGAATTATTTTACCTATATGTTCAACATTTTTATTTTATTAAATAGCAGGCGTTGTGCAATTATCATTAATAATTGCCATGAATTATGAATAGTTAATCAAATAAACAAATTATATTTTGGTATTCGACATGTACTGTCTATTCCTTTTATAAAATAATTGAAATAAAATCTATAGATTTATAAACAATTATATACAATATCAAGAAAATTCAGAATGAATTATATTTTCTGTAAAGTAAAAAAAATCACTCTGTGTGCGTGTGGGGTTTATTTTTTTTATTTTTTGTGGCTGTTACGGTGTATTAACACATGAATGAATTCCATTTTAACAGTTACTTCTCCTGGATGCTCAACAGCCTGGTAACTGGTGAGGTCATTGAATTGTTGTGTTATTTGTACATATTTCAATTTTCTTACACCTGCTGAATTCATAACGTCTGTACAAGGAACACCAGAACCGAAAACACAGATTGCATCCAGTGTTGAGTTGCACTCTAAACTATTTGCACAGAAATCTGTCAGCCCCTGCAAAACGTCTACAGCTCATACCAACAGCGTGTTTCGCTAAATTCTAAATATGCTAAGCGTGTACTTTTGAGACGGCACTGTTCATTAATAAAGGTGGCATTTGTGGCGAATGTGGGGAAACTGCATGTGATATTTGTTGTGTTGCGCCAACACTAAACTCGTTTTGCTTGACAGGAGTGTATGCATTTGGCTTCCTCTCGATGGCTCCTCAGCTGTTTATCAACCACAAGGTGAGTCCTGCCGTCCAACCTTTGACGATGTGTTTCCCGAGCGCCTTCAACTCAAAACGGATGTCATGTTGGCTTTTCCGATCAGCTGAGATCTGTCAGCCACCTGCAGGGGGCGGTGTTGATGTACAGAGTGAGTGGAATGACTTTTCCTCTTTCAGAACATTGCATTTCATGCAAAGATCTCTATTTTTTTCATCTGATTCAATTTCCCTTTGTATCAGGGAGTGAACACTCTGATTTCAGACCTGTGCTCCTGTGCTGCCGCGTTTTCCTCATCGGAAGCATTCTTGTCCTCTCACCAACTGTCCTTTTTCAGAGATGAGCTCTTCTTCCTTGTCTACCTCTACCAAAAAAGGTAGTACACACTACTCTCTTTTACTTTTACAATGGGACTGCAGGACCATTAAGTCATGCACGGCTGTGTGCCAAAAAACAAAACAAAACAAAAACAACACTAAGCAGGGGCCAATTGAAGCGATGCAATTTTGGAGAGTGTGCTCAAGGAAGCTGAGATGGCGAGAATGGTTTTACACTGGAATCTTTGCAATAACCCAAAGACACTGCAGACTGAATGTTCATAGAGATAACAGTGAAGATTTTCTGTCGTCTTATCTTGTCCTTCACCATCAGGCGTTGGACCCCAAAGGCCAGAAGATCCGAGTGTGGCTCTCACAGCAAGAAAGTCAAGACTCAGTGAGCATCTTAAACAAGTGAGATGGTGAACTCGGCGACAGCGGCTTCTGATCCTTTCCCCTTCCAATCTTTTCTTACACACTTTGCACTTACAGCATCATAAATATATCCAGTACACTCGTAATATCTATTTGCTCTGTTGCAGTCTGCTCCATATGCAGGGTGAGCGAAGCTATTTTCATTCGTTCATCCCGGTCATGCTGCAGTTTAAAGTGGGCGCTTATCCTGCCAATTACTCCCTCCCACACTCTACTATTGCTCATGATGTTTATTTATTGCACATTTTCATTGCAAAAGTAAATAGGCCGGATGCAAACTGCTGAATATGGGGAGAAATATCATGCTCGGAAGTGATTTATGAATGTGATGAACGTATGTGGGGGGGGAGATCTTGCCCCAAGTGGAGGAGTTTAAGTATCTTGGGGTCTTGTTCACGAGTGAGGGCAGGAGGGAGCGAGAGATCGACAGGCGGATCGGTGCAGCGTCTGCTGTGATGCGGACGTTGTATCGGTCTGTCGTGGTGAAGAAGGAGCTGAGCCAAAGGGCGAAGCTCTCAATTTACCGGTCGATCTACGTTCCAACCCTCTTCTATGGCCACGAGCTATGGGTCGTGACCGAAAGAACGAGATCCCGGATACAAGCGGCCGAAATGAGTTTTCTCCGCAGGGTGTCCGGGCACTCCCTTAGAGATAAGGTGAGAAGCTCGGTCATCCGGGAGGGGCTCCGAGTCGAGCCGCTTCTCCTCCACATCGAGAGGAGCCAGATGAGGTGGCTTGGGCATCTGATTCGGATGCCTCCTGAACGCCTCCCTGGTGAGGTGTTCCGGGCATGTCCCACCGGGAGGAGACCCCGAGGAAGACCCAGGACACGCTGGAGAGACTATGTCACCCAGCTGGCCTGGGAACGCCTCGGGATCCCCCGGGGAGAGCTGGAAGAAGTAGCTAGGGAGAGGGAAGTCTGGGCTTCCCTGCTAAAGCTGTTGCCCCCGCGACCCGGCCCCGGATAAGCGGTAGAAGATGGATGGATGGATGGATGGATGAACGTATGTGCATGCCGTGTCTAATGGACTTCACTTTGATTGTTTGCGCTTGCATTTGATGAATAAACAATTATGGTAGAAACACATTAGTGTTTGTCCTTAAGTTCAGGTTGCACAATGCCTTAGGTGAAGTATACTTTTGCAGTTATGGGTACAACAAATTTCAGTTATAATGCAGGACAAATGTTAGAATGTCAAAATTAAGTGTGGATGTAGTTAGTGACTCATACTTGTTTTTCGTTGTCGGCACACACAACATTGTTCTCGCTGAGAGGGTGTCATCATGCAATGCAAAAGAGCTGGCACTTGACTCGAGCAAAGAAAGCAAACAACTTGTCAAATAGTCATGAAGCACTAGGCAAGCTGTGCATGCTGAAGAAACACCAACTTCGTTTGACAAATGGATGTGGCTTTCATTGGACAACGTGACTGACAGCAGAACGGCACGAGACAAGTATCAGTGAAATCAAACATCAAGGAATGTCGCACACATGCGCTGCAAGACAACATTTATGAAATACTTTCAGTTGATTGCCACTACGGCAGATGACATGGGTGGAAATGTGATGAAGTGGATTTGTACCAACAGAAACCCAACACATACACACGGCAGGTTGGACAGACTTACATGAGGTGAGTCAGTGCGGTCAGGATGCTGCTTGTCCTCGTTGTCCTCTCCCTATTCTTCTCTCCGGGTGAGTTGTTTACGCTGCGGGTCGAAAGGTTATCAGGCTTTATACAAAAAATTTATTCTTGGCACTTTTGGTGCTTGATGGCTGGCTAGAGGATAGTTTAATGACAGAGGATGAAGTGAGTCGATTGTAAAGATGATCCAAACCAAAGTGAGCAAGCTCCAAGAGTGGAAAACGGACTCTACCTGCAATAGAAGCATTTCTTTGATGATCCATATCAACTGTCAGCATCCCATGCTATGGATAGCAGGAATTTTGCACGGAATAACCTGTAAATTTCAAGGAAACGTGGACATTTTTAGTTTAAATGGTTGTTTGGACATAAATGTGTAAGCTGAGTGTGTGTAGGCCAGGGCAGGGTTGTCTGATATTGAGAAATGCATGGGGATTTTGGAAAACTAAACTTATGTGTCATCCATCCAAACCTTGTCTGTCTTCTACTTGCAGTGCTGTTATTGAGCTGCTACGTGTGCAGCTCTTCTCTCAGTAATGACGAGTGCAATTTAAGCACACAGGAATGTCAAGCACCTCTGGACACTTGCATGACAGTCGTGGACACTTTAGGTACTGATCTAATAGATAACAAAAGCGCCGTGACAAGATCTTGTTGATTATTAGTGTGTTGTTGCAGGTCACATGAAGGCCATCGTTAAGCAGTGTGCCAGCAGGGCCACATGCAACGGAGCTGCGTCTACCGCTTTTGTGTACTCTGATGGAAATGGGAACGCAGTCAGCTGTTGCAACAGTTACAACTTGTGCAACTTTAGCGGAGGAGAGGTCGTTCACACCCAAGAACTTGTTTCTTTGCTGCTACTGCAGGAACAATACTGTGGTCATAATGAGGTCAAGTCACACCGACATTCGACCGGGGTACTTTGGTTCACAGATCACTTGATATTTGTGTGAAAACGGTTTTAGGCTTTAAAAAAATATACACTGTAAATAAAATGAATGCGATGAAAATCAGTTGGTACAAAGGCAACCGAGCGTTCTGTATGACAACAGTTACTCTGCTGCACAAGCTACTACATTACATGCCATCGATAGCCTCAAAATTGTCACGTCCCGTGTTTGCCAGCAGGGGGCAGGCCCTGTTGCCACCTACACACCTGTCACCCATTGGGGACTAATTACACGGGCTTTATTTGTGCACTCTGGCAGTTGACTTACTGCCGGAGTATTCCACGCCGTGCCAATTCTCTCGCTTACTACTAATTCCATTCGTTGCCTTGAAGCCTTGTGGCTGTTATTGCGCGTCTTTATATCCGCTCGTGTGTATTTCTCCATCCATCCATCCATCCATCCATTATCTACCGCTTATCCGGGGCCGGGTCGCGGGGGCAACAGCTTTAGCAGGGAAGCCCAGACTTCCCTCTCCCTAGCTACTTCGTCCAGCTCTCCCCGGGGGATCCCGAGTCGTTCCCAGGCAAGCTGTGTGACATAGGCTCTCCAGCGTGTCCTGGGTCTTCCTCGGGGTCTCCTCCCGGTGGGGCATGACCGGAACACCTCACCGGGGAGGCGCTCAGGAGGCATCCGAATCAGATGCCCAAGCCACCTCATCTGGCTCCTCTCGAGGTGGAGGAGAAGCGGCTCAACTCTGAGCCCCTCCCGGATGACTGAGCTTCTCACCTTATCTCTAAGGGAGAGCCTGGACACCCTGCGGAGAAAACTCATTTCAGCCGCTTGTATCCAGGATCTCGTTCTTTCGGTCACGACCCATTGCTCGTGACCATAGGTGAGGGTTGGGACGTAGATCGACCAGTAAATTGAGAGCTTCGCCCTTTGGCTCAGCTCCTTCTTCACCACGACAGACCGATACAACGTCCGCATCACAGTAGACGCTGCACCGATCCGCCTGTCGATCTCCCGCTCTCTCCTACCCCCACTCGTGAACAAGACCCCAAGATACTTGAACTCCTCCACTTGGGGTAAGATCTCCTCCCCGACCCGGAGGGGGCACTCCACCCTTTTCCGACTGAGGACCATGGTTTCAGATTTGGAGGTGCTGATTTTCATCCCAACCGCTTCACACTCGGCTGCGAAACGCTCCAGTGAGAGTTGGAGAGCCCCGTTTGAAGGAGCCAACAGCACCACATCATCTGCAAAAAGCAGGGATGTAATACTGAGGCCCCCAAAACGGACCCCTGTGTGTATTTCTATAGTTGCCAATTCATTTTCCTTGCTATTTTTCCCGCAAGCGTTTTCTGTTACCTCCTGAATTCATTCCTGGTCCTTTATTTTTGACCAGCACTTTTTGTTGTTTCTCTCGGACGGGTATTTTGTGTTTTTGTATTAAACCTCGTTTGTTCTCTGACAAACCTTTTCTGTGTCTTCTATTTCGGGGATCCACTTCCTTATTTTGTTGTGCACGAAGCGATCATTCTATCGCTTCGGCACAACGTGACAAATGTTGAATACCGAGTATGCCCTTTATTGTGCAATGTTGTTTAATTGTAATGTATTTAACTATAATGGTAATAATGTACACTATGTAGGGGGAAATAACTGGCCTGATGGTGTAAGTTTGATCTTCAATATCCATGTTGGGGTCTGGGCTCTTCTACGTCAAACCCATACAACTATTTTTTTTTAAGTGCTAGTGCTCGCACGGGTTCCTTATAAATGGATTCTTGTAGTTACAGTCCTATGAAATGCATTTGTTTGTTGCTTTTGGATAAAAAGCCAACACACAACCTAATTTGGAAACACGTGCTTTTCCAGGGGACAGCAACGTATGTGTAACATAGCTTTGACAATACCTCATTTTATTGAGTTGATTTTAAATGGGGGAATAACAACATGCTTTAATTCAGGGGTGCCCATTAGGTAGATCCTGATCTACCGGTAGATCTAAGACAAGTCCCAAGTAGATCCGAGGAGTGTCGAAGAAAAAAAAAACAACCATTTGTGTGTCTTTGTACATGTTAGTAATATATTTTTTGTGTTAATATACACTGCACTCTAATCATCTTATCAGTCTCATTTTCACTAATTTTATTTTATTTTTTTAATAAAATAAAGCAGGTAAATCTTACATTTACAGTGGCGTGTTATTACGTCACCGGAAGTTGTTAGCGCTCAGCAGTTTGCAATTGCAGCTTGTGATCAGAGCTGTTGCGCTCCATCTTTTATCGTCAAGATTCTCATTCAGTTTGCTGCGTGTACAATTCACCGAGGGCACGAGCAAAGAATAGGAATCTAGGAGGGCCCAGGGAAGCACTTTAAAACGGTACGTGTGAGCTACGATAGTTAACAGGCTGCAAAAGGGCGTTACATGCCTCCGTTTCAGGCCTTTTCTCATCATGGCGCGCACGTGTGTGTGTGTGTGTGTGTGTGTGTGCATGCGCGCGCCAGTAAGGGTAGATCCCGGGAGGTTAGTTGATCGAAAAGTGTAGGCACCCCTGCTTTAATTCCATGTTCTTTTAAGAGAAGAAAAAGTAATTTGGCCACGAGCTGTCAATGTATTTTTTTGCAAGAGGCTCAAATGAGTAAAATTTCAAAGTTGTTTTTAGTGAAATGGGACACACCATTTCCACTTCTGCATGATTTTTATTTCATTGTTTTCCCCACTATTTAACAAGAAGGCAGACAAAATAAAAAAACAAGTGTTTACTCGTACGACTTCTGTACAATTGACCAGTGATGCACACCAGTACCGTTTACAATATACCAACATGAGCAGATTTACACAACAACAAAGAGATAAAATAAATTGTTTATTGTACATTTGTAACCCTCTATCAACCCAGGTATTGATTGGCTGGCTAGACGTGATCATCAAACCTGGGTCGAACTACCCTTGATTTATTTTGGTGCTGTGCAAATATGCTATCCTCCATACCACCAAGTCATGCCACACACATGGAGTTTGGTATTCTCAGTTCATCCTCGTGAGTTTGCAAGATGACATTCCAGTTTTGTGGCTCAAAACGTCAGCCCGGGGATCTCGTACATGTTGCCAGAGCTCAACTTCATTTCCATTTCTGGCAAATCACACTGTGATCCCAAGCAGATATGATGGCATGGGGGGCAGGTAGAGGTTGACAAAGAGGAGGAGGCCCTCACCACCCTCCTTCATCTTCTCCGCCCACCCCTCTGTGCTGCTGGGATGGAATACGTATGAGTTTTCCGTTTAGATGAAGACTGTGAGTCAAAACGACAGACGATAAAGAGCAAACTCTGTGAGATCTGAGGCGGCTTCATCAAAATCTTTTAAACCTGCTCAGACCGGAGCTGGATGAGGAAGACAACAGGAATGGAGTCAGTAAGACAAAAAGTAAGAAAGGAAAAAACAATTCCTTTAGTGTTTTGTATTGTGTCTTTCATTCGTCTCATTTGTGATTCTTTAAATAAAAGAGAGTGAGAAGGGAAAAGAAGGGATAGTGGAGGAACAAAATCGGCAAGGTTTCCCCGACCAGAAAAAAAACGGCTGACATGCTCGAGTCGCTTCCTTGTGATATGACGACGCTTAAGACAGTCAGGTTCCGATGGCTTGGCTTACTCCAACAAATGGAATCGATTTGCAGCCAACCCAACATCCATGATGCTCTATTCTTCTCTTTCTCTCACTTTAGTCCACAAAGACGACAAATCCCTGATTCAGGAATTGTTTTGCTCGGTTCTTTAAAAAATATCTCACAGTGGTGCAGAGATAAATAAAGGATCAGCGCCGTGGTTACATCAAGGTGACGACGATATCGGGGCCTTCACACGACCCGAGTAGTCAGTTTTTGGATGGAAAGTTCCAACAACTCTCACTGTAAGGAAGTAGACGCATCCACCAGTCGGTGAACAATACGTGCGGTGCTAATGTGGGCGGGACTGCGCCATCATCTTGAGCCGAGATTGGTCGATGACGTCCAGCAAATTTTTGGCATCCACAGCGAGGGCGTGAGCGGCGGTCAGCATCTGCTTCTTGTAGTCTTGCTGAAGACTGAACGCAATACATGAAAAATATACATTAGCTATTACTGTGTCACGAGTGGGAGGACAAACGATACAACATCCCTTCTTAGTAGACCACTGTAGGTATGCCGCTGACTGCTGACTTGAGTTCAATAAGTTAAGCATATAAGGTATTAAAGCTACACAGAGGAAAAAAAACTCAAGTGAAGTCATCATGTTATGAGAATAACATGTTACGGGAAAAAACTGTTTTGAGAAAAAGGTTGCAATAAAAAGTACATTTAAGTCTATTACAATAAAGCTGCAATACTAAAAAAAACCTGCATTAAGATGAAGAGCGTTGAGGATCTTAATTTTGACTTCAGCATACATGTTTTTCACTAATAAATATTAAACAGGACCTGATAAATAATACACAGCAGGGGCGTCCAACCCTGGTCCTTGAGAGCCCCTATCCAGCCCGTTTTAGATGTTTCCCTACTCCAGCACACTTGATTCAAATAAACAGCTCATCAGCAAGCTCCACAGAACCTCGACCAGGATTCTGATCATATGAATCTGGTGTGTTGGATGAGGGCAACATCTAGAACATGCAGGATAGAGGCTCCCGAAGACCGAAGTTGGTGACTACTTTGAGTGTGTTTACCTTTGACATTCAATCATTCAAATGTTTCTTTTTTTGAAAGCCTTTTTGTGTTCATTCATTTTGGCTTACTCCGAATTTTACAACTTTTTTTCCCCCCTTTCAGCGTGGCCCTCCTTTTTGTCATCTCGGATTACATACTCTTGATTGTGCTGTGTGATATTACCTCGTCATCACGTACTGCTGAGCTAACTTCATTTTTCCAATCAGTTCTGCCAAGTCAGAGTTCAAAAGCTTTTGCGCCATCTCGATCTGAAAAAACAAACAAAACAAAAAAAAATATTGCCCATTGATAATAACAATGATGATAAAGTGCCGTATGTATGCGGATATTGTGTTTGTATATGCATCTGCTGAGAAAGAGTGTGTCATTACCTCTCTGTGTGTGCTGGCTGGAAGTTGTGGTAGGGTCTCGTCGACTGTGGCCAACAACGTCCTCAATGCAAGGCCCACATCCTGAAAACAGGAAACCACAATATCTTTTCACTGTGAACCACACAGCCTGCTACCCGGATGACGTCAATAATGTCCAAAGAACTGACAAATGTTGTTATTTACTAGTGTATTTAACAGGACACTGTGAGACGGATTTACGGAAAAATGTGAGCTGCAGCCAAAACGAGAGGTGGTAGGAAGAACTCTGAAATGCCACTAACAAATATTATTGTGTCATAATAGCTATTCAGCAATGCAATTCTGGAGCTTCTGAATGATCTCAGGGCTGACTAAGACCCAGTCACAAGGAGTCATGCTATATTACTTAGAACAAAACTGTTTTCAACTCTGCATTTCCATGTATCTGAGACATTTCAGCTCACTGCGACAACTGGCCTCTTACAGAGTAATTTTGTACTGTCCATAATGTTATGTAGGATGGGCACATTCTTGTACATCTTGTACAATGTTGATTGCCGTCCACTGGGGGCAAGTTGAATTAAACAAGTCCTGGCCTCTATGTGGGTGCTTTCTTCCCCCAAATTACCGCTACCTGCACAAAAAAAAGCTGTTTCGTATCATGCGGTCATGTGTTCCATGGTCTTCCAATTCAATGAGTGAAGATATAATTTAGTATCCACTAGACCGAAGTAAATGATATTAATCTTAGTAAATCACGAGCAAAATGCCAACAAGCACACAGTCTGTTAGAGAGAATATGCAATTCAGTCAAGTTCGCACAACAACAATGTATCTTGGTTACCTTGACCATGGGAACGTACTCCTCGGGAGGAGCTGGCTGAATCTTGCTCGACATCTCGATCACAGCTTTCACCAATCCGGTCACGTTTTCGTATACCTTGTCGTTGGAGCGGTCCAGATTGGCGGTGGGAGGGGGGCTGATCTCTTGGGGCTGTAGCTGAGCCGATTCAAGGACGAACATTGATGAGTGCTGTGCTTACCGCGGGCAACAAGAACCAAGACAAATGTGGAGATGATATAGATGAAACATACTATATCAAAGCTTTGTTGCATCTTATCCAGTGGACAATGTCAATGTCTACAAGAGTACAGCGGCCAAACTAGGAGGAACTAATAAACAAAAAAGGGTGTGTAGACCTCAGTCAAGGCCTAAAACTGACCATCAGATTTATCTACTTGAAAAATAATGACGAAGCAAGAGCTACCTATTTAGTTCTTAGTTCAATGGCAGATGTGGTAAAATACTCTACTCGGTGTCTACATGGACACATACAAAATGATGGCATTAGTGCTTTGAGTTCACATTCGCGCCCCAACCTTGGCATCACAAATGTTGAAATTCATTCTGACAATGGTTCACATTCCAACCGACGGGAATGTTGAAAATGTCATCTCTTGAAACTGCTGAAATGTGTCAAGAGTTGAGGGATATGTTGTACAGTACAAAGTGGGCGAAAATTGACGCGCAGAGCACGCTTTTTCACCACAGTTGTATCTGCTCGGTTAGGTGGGTCATACAATTCTCAATTTGCACAAAAGTATTCTCTTCGTCAGCCCTTCTATAGGAATCAAATGAAACTGAAAGTAAATGAAGGGACAAATGATCACGCTCTACGACAGTGTGCTCATTCTCCACTACAAAACCCACATCAGGATGCACTGGTCTTTCACGGCCACTAGAGGGCTATAAATAACAGAAAATGTCCAATATTTACTTCTCTAAGGCAGAGGTCCCCAACCTTTTTTGCCCCACGGACCGGTTTCATGTCCGACAATATTTTCAGAGACCGGCCTTTATGGCCAGATAGATATAACAATATAATATGATATGACCTGCATGAAAAGCGTGGTATTTTCAAAACATAATAATAAACACGAATCATGACACACTTGTCGCTATGGACGTGCCTTCAAAATAAGATACGCCGCAAATAAAAAGTGCAGGTCATAATAACCATACCAAGGTCACGCTTGGTGCGTGTGAATCTCTCGTTGAGATAAAGACGTATTTGAAATAGGACTCCTCATACTATCTATTAAATATAGCCTTCTTTTTCTTGAAAGCAGTAGGCTCCTCTTCTGTCTCCTGGCTGGGCCTTTTCCCCTTCCCGAAAAAAAAACTTCAAAGATGTTTGTTTTTTATGCGGTAACCTATCACGTGACCGAGAAGCGCGCATTCACCTGCGTCAAGAGTGATAGACTGATATAAGAGAGAATCCGGTAATTTTTCAAAATAAAACATATTTCAAATTCCGAAATGAATAAAACGGAAGGAATGTAAGTTATTTATTCTTTCAGTTAGGCCCGGCACCGAATGACCTGCGGACAGGTATCCATCCGCGGATCGGCGGTTGGGGACCCCTGCTCTAAGGCATCTTGACACAACCTTACAGTCTTGGAATTTGAAAATGACTCATTATATCATGCAGCCGAATCTAATTCAAGTCCTTTTCTATGTGTATTCTTGTTCTCTGCATCAGACATAGCATAAAAAAGTCTTGAGTATTATGGCTACTATTTAGGGGACCTCAAAATGAAAACAGATATGCAATTAACGGACCACATTCCACACAGCAAGACAACAGGTGGGATCAGAATATACCGGAGAGAAAGTCAGAGAGGACAAGAAACAACATCTGCTCACATTACACTGGCGACTGTTTGAAAACAGACAGCTGTGTGATTGCATTTTCAGTGTGGCATCAAGCTACCGTAATATTCTTAGTAAAAGTTAGGAAACTAGCTAGGAAGCTAAGGAACGTATGTTCGCGTGGGAGGGCAATAATCTTGTATTAAGAGTGCACAAAAAGGAAAGAAATAAGGAATCGTTAGGAGAGGAGTGATAATAAATGTTTGTTGTGTGATGCACAAGAAGATAAACACAATATGTTGCTTACCCGCCAGGGCTGGGAGTCAACAGTAAGGCAGAGTACAGGAGAAGGAAGAGGAGGGAGAGTGGGAGCATGCAAACCACAAAAGAAGATATTATTTCGGAAGCCATAAAACATGCACCGTATATTATGTATTAGGCAACGGTATTGGTTTTGTTGCACAATGACATTCAAATGATCAATAAATTTCATGTTCATGTGTTTTATATTTAGGCTTTTTACAAATTTGCAGCTCTCTTGTGTACCTTCACGCCATCATTGTAGCCATCTGCAGTGTTCAGACCCGCCAGACTGCACCCTTGGCTCTGGGCCCCAGGTCGTGGTGGTTTTTTCGGGGGGGCCACGAGCTCTGCAGGAAACAACATCTCCTTAGTTCTGGAGTGCTGTAGACCAAGTGCATGCTAATTTTACAAGTGTGTATACTGGAATCTCACTGGATTCAACAATGGCATGGCGTGTGAAAAAATATAATATGAGGTGTCCTCCTCAGAGACTGAAAAAGTGCAGGCTACATGATAAAGAAACTGTCTGCTGGATGGAAACAAATCCAATTTTGTACGGAGGAAGAGAAAGCACGACAGATTTCAATGCGAACATCAGAAGTTTAAATGGAAAGTGAGGAAAAAAACTGTGGTTGCGGCACTGTAATTTAAAGGTTACAGGGCTGTCTATTACCTGCTTTGCCAACGGGCTGGTATATGTGTTGGTTTCCCGTCTGCAAAAACAAACACATTAACAATACTTTGGGTTAGCAAGTATGTACGTGCAAGTGGAAGCTTGAGAGGAAATTAAACAACTTTACAGGCGAGACTTTGTGTCTAAGAAAAGTAAAGCAGGCAACTGAATGTTCCAATCACACAACACTCGGTCTCTATTTGTCATTAGCATTGGTGTGTGTGCGTGTGGTCTGTCACCTTGTTACATGAAGGTAAACATGCGGCCACACAAACATACGCACAGAACAAAGAACACGAGCACATTCCTTGACGAATTGTTGGTTGCAAACATAAAATAAGGCTATTCAATGTTGTCATGATGCCAGTCAAGTTAGGAGTTTCAATTCAGTCACTTATTTGGCTTTTCTGTGTGAGAAAATAAAAGCGATGGCTGAAAAAAGCCCTTTTGCAATGGGAGACTTGTGGGTTGACAACCACAGACACCCCAAAATATTTGACTACAGTAACACAAATCCCCACATATAGGAGGGAAATTTTTCCCACCACAAACCACATTCTATGGGAGGAGGAGGTCAGACAGTGTGATGAATTACAGAGACAGAAATATCTCTGTTGCCAAGGGCAACATTAGGTGCAAGGCCAATGTCTCCCATTACAAAAAAAAACCCTTTTACTGGTAAGCATTATGAACGTTGACATATCAAATGATTTTATCTGTTATCTAGAAAACAAAAACATTTCATGCCCTTTTTATTTGGGGCGGGAAGGGGGGGGGTTGCATAGTTCTTGCCCATGTGTCTCATGGTCTATTCGAGTGTGTTCATTTACTGTATGACAGTAACACGACCAGACAGCTGAAATTTCCCATTTTAAAACAAATCTAAATAATTGTGATTGTGGAAAAGGGCTTGATCTTACATCCATCACCATTTTTGAAAACCTTCCAGACATTATGCAATGTAGTACATTGAAATTCATCTTAGAGGCATCTTCATATATGCAAACGGGACAATACGGAATTCTAGTACGATAATAACAACCACAAAATGGGAATGTGTCTAATAAAACTGAGCCTTGAGCACCAAATTCTAAGTGGGGGGCCCAATGACTATAAATCTTGTGTACCCCTTTGAGATACAATAATCTACACCAGACTTCGGGTGAAAAAAAAAAAAAAGAGCGTTACTGATTAAAGTCTCTGTGCGTCCTTCATCGCAACTGAACTTGGTGCTGCCTACCAATGACCTCATCACTAAGGGATCGTGTTCACGCCATGTCTGAACACGGCTTTACTTGAAACCACCCATGTGGGATTTTCCTGTGACGCCATGCTTCACACTCGAAATAGTTTAACTGCCTTTTTCAGGGTGTATTTACAGTGGCCGGGTTTAGGCAGAATCCCAACAAACAGAGTGCGGCAACAGAGGAAAAGAGAGAAGCGCAGAGATGACAGTTTGGTGTTTATGCAATGGTCTTCTATTAATAACCACCCATGATGTGGGAATCCACTGACCCCCTCATTAGTGACCCCAGCACAAATGGGTTATTTCCTGCTCCAGGATCGCAACCCTTTGCTGTAATCAAAAGAAACACATGCTGCCGCCAATTTTTTGTGAGATCAACCAGAACCTCACTCGGTCATCTCAGCCTTCTTCTTTTTGTTTTTACCAGTTATTCCCCACCACTTTACTATGGCACAATTGTGCCATGAGAGACCACCAGGTGAGCCACAGGAAATTATTCAATTTAATTGAACCGGTCTAAAAATGATCATTTATTTACTATAGTTGTATCTTTGTTAATCTATTTATTTCAGCAAGATATAGTGGCAAGCACAGCAATGCTATTATTTGCCAATGGATGGCAGAATCAATTTACCAATCTGCCCTGCCATTGGCTGGCAACCGATTCCGGGTGTCCCCCGCCTACTGCCCGAAGACAGCTGGGATAGACTCCAGCACCCCCCGCGACCCTAGTGAGGATCAAGCGGTTCGGAAAATGGATGGATGGATGAACTAAATCGGTCCAGATTTCACACGGAGTATTTGTGACTTAATTGAGACATCCTCATTGTTAAAGTATATATTCAATAAGGGATGTTTGATATCAGTATTAGCATTCATTCTTTAACATTGAACATTTAACACAATGACAAAAGATTGTGAAAAAACAAAACAATGTGTCAGACTGCTGCAGTATAGCGCATACAACTGCTGATACGTTTTGTAAAAATTGTATTTGTTGGTGTGCCTTTTTTAACATATGCCTTAGTGTTGGTAGAAATTGGAAGTACTGGTTTTAACATAAATCATCAAGAACAACTGGAAACCCCACTCCCAAAGAAAATAACCATTAAAACTGTCTTGAGTGGTGATGGAACATCCAGAACCATTGTTTCCTTTACAACACTGATCCTGTCATACCATTGCTGAGAAGAAAAACACAGAACACCCCCCCCCCCCACAGACTTTGATGGAGGCAGAAAACGGGAACGACTTACTGGTGGCTGCAGTACTCCATCATCTCGGTCCAGACTCCCTCGAGAACTTCTGGTTTCTGGTTTCTAAGCGCATAAAAATGACAACAATCAACACCACCCCCCACAAAAAAAAAATGTTATCACCAAATGAGCATTCAAATAAGACTGCAGTGAACAGTCAACAAACATGACAGTGATTCAACACAATTAGTCTTTAGTCAAGACGTCACCAGACGACAGTGCTAACAACGTTTCACCTGAAGTTTAAACAATTCAAAAAATCTTGGGCACAGCAGGCACTTCAATATGATACCTCTGACAGGATTCAAGCACAAAGACTTCCAATAAATCAGTAGCAACAAGCAACTTTACCACGACTTTCTAATGTCAATCCAAATTGAAACAAAGAGCACCTACGACATGTACAGATACAATCCCACTCCTCCCGCCTACCAGCTGTCCAAGGCAGGACTTGAAGACCAGCATAGCAATGTAATTCATATATGTGTATGTCTTCTTATTTGTATCCGTGTGTGTGCCAGCAGGTTTATGTGGTGGAGAAAACATCCAAACCTCCAGCGCACTTTTAGATGACTGTAAAGCCCGGAGAGGGAGAACGAGTTGGAAAGGAGAGATGGGATGGAGCACGCTGCCAATGAGCGGTCACGTCGACCACTTTCTCCCCCAAAAGCCCATCTTTCTCCTCCGCCTCTTTCTCACCCCTCCCTGAAGGTGCTGCGTTATAAAACCAGACTGCAAACTACACACACTTTTTTGGGGGGAGGAACTTGTGTGTCGTCGCTGACTGGTTTTGTGTGTGTTGACTGGACTGTCAGATTCTCTAAGACTATCATTAGCATGGAATTCACACGGGCCCCACCTGCCTGCAAACACACACGCAGACAAACATGAACATGCACACACGTTTGTCGAAACATCCTGTGGGAACTTTTCCTTGCTTGATTGTTATTTTTGTGTAAGTACGCTTTAGGATTTTGACTAGGAGTGACAGCCCTTCACCATAGTTGCATACAGTGTAACAACAGGCGTGCCACATAAGGGGGCACAATAGAATCAAATTGTACCACTGAGAAGATAATCTTTAAAAGGAAAAGAAGCAAGCCTATAATTTTCCACTGTCTTATAGGTCTAACAGTAAGAGCCTAAAATTAAAGCAGTTCGAGGTGAACAAGCGTCTTCTGTTTTCAAGCTAGTTGCCATGACGCCAACAGGAATTTAATGCCTCAAATTAGGAGCAATTCTGAGCTGCTAAAAAACAGAGAGGCTAATGTCAGCAGAAAGTAACAGCCGTTAACTGCAGCTCGGTAGAACGTCGAATTCGTTCAGGAAAAATTAAATGGTTAATTTGAGGAGATAAAAGTAGCCTTCACCAACTAATATGCCTTGGGGGTTATTTGCTTGCTGTGACTCTGCATTAAAATCCAGAGTGACTGCTTCCAAAATGCAGTACAGTACTTCTTGTCAGATGTGAGCATGTTTGTAAATAGGTGATGAATTTTAGCAAATAAAAACAAGCATCTGGGAGCAGGAACAACCACAACAAAGACAAATAAAAATGAAACAAATGCAAGCAACAGTTTTTCCATGCAGGTGTCAATAATGCATCTGAAGTTCACACTCAATCGAGTGTCATGGACACATTATGACATGTCTTTGGAAGATTTGGTTATTATACCAATACTCTTAGTTGAATCAAAAGGTTGAAAGAACCTGATCACACATGGCCTGTAAAGTTCTCTACTCTGTGTGTGCTGTGTGTTACCAGCAGCCTTTCCTCCTGCTCCAGCCACCTCTGATCCTCCTCCATCTGCTGCTGCTGTATCATCAGCTGTTCCTCCATTAACAAGCACTGCTGGCCTACACACTGCTGCATGTCTACCGCGCTGTCCTACACACAAACACGGACAGACATCCACAAAGACCCCACACGCACGCAAAAGACGAACACACGGACGCACACACACACACACACACACACACACACACACACACACACACACACACACACAAAGACAACAAACATGCAATATAGGGAGGGACAAATGAATGAAGACACATGCATACATATACAGGTACACAAAACCAACAGCAAACTGATGGGAAGCTGCAGCCACACAGTGGGCAGACACTGAAACAAATGCATGTGTGTGGGTTCATGGTGATTCAGAAATTAATGTCACATCAACACACACTACTCACAAAAAGTTCAGCATATTCCGCTTTTGGTTGAAATTTTAGGATGAGACAAAAATTCAAAATAACGTAACTCTTTCAATCCACAAGACGTAATTAGGCCGTGCCGACCAAGGACGTACTTGTACGTCTTTTTAAAATGAGGCCCTGCCGACCAAGGACGTACTTGTACGTCTTTTTAAAATTAGGCCCTGCCGACCAAGGACGTACTTGTACGTCTAAGTCTTTTTTTTTTTTTGGCGTCATAGAGAGGAGAAGGGTCTGATGCAATCAGTGAATGAGAATAAGCCGTTTGCATTGTAAACTTAGCATTTTGTAATGCCGATTGCTGAAGAATGGAAAAAGATAGAGACAATTTTTTTCTGCTGAAAGAAGAGAGTCCAAATGTTATTTTGGTAGGATCCATGTTTATATAGCATTAGAACCAAATATTCTGTGGTCCTTGCAAGATCAGTCAAAATCCAGTGAAACGCTGGAATTGAGGGGGTTGCTCCAGTGAAAATGGCTGGGGATTGAATGAGTTTGCAGGTGAATGTTTGGAAACTTTTGAAATACTTCTCACTGTTCCCTGTCACAGTTCTTTTTGCCCTTGTGATTTGCCGTTCTTTAACACAAAGCTTCACAGAAAAAATTACAACAGGCGTTTTGATCCATGAATGGACAATGCATTTCCAAGGACATCCACATCTGTGCCTTTCTGTAACTCTTCCAGTCTATCTGTATCTCTGTTGAAGCCTGCTGATGACACTCTGTGACATTAACAGCGACCCGCTAGACTTCTCGTTCCGTCTCCCCATGTTAATTATGTTCCTCTAGACGGGTTGTAACTGGGAAGTAAATTCCTTGTATGTTTTTTTGGATACATGGCCAATAAACCAGATTCTGATTCTGATTAAGCTCAGTGGGCCAAGTCTGAGAACATCCTGTTTGAAGCCTTGCAGTGGTGATAATCAATTGCAGGTGGTAATCTTTGTCTCATGATGTCAAAATAGGAACAGCATGAGGCAGATGATTATCTATATACCAATGTTAACTGATCCAGAAAATGCATTCTTCAATCAAAAACCTGTTGTCAATTTTGGAGCTGTTCAGCTCTTTGTTAGAGAACAGTAAGTGGTGCAAAAAGTCCTAAAACACGGAACTGTTGGAAATATGCAGTCAAAAGTTGAAAGACGAAAAAAAAGATTAACCAGCATTTTAAGTTCATCCTGAAATTTTACCAAATGCCAAATGTCTCCAACTCTTTGCGGGGAGTATGTTTTTTTCTGCTTTCAATGATGGAGCACCCGTAAGATGTTTCTCAGAGAGGGGAGGAGTACCGGTAATTTGCTCTGTCCAACAAGATTAAAGACAAAAGCTGGTCTCTTACCTCCATAG
The DNA here is from genome assembly GCF_025434085.1 of Hippocampus zosterae. Taxonomy (NCBI): domain Eukaryota; kingdom Metazoa; phylum Chordata; class Actinopteri; order Syngnathiformes; family Syngnathidae; genus Hippocampus; species Hippocampus zosterae. Next base: position 13,799,444 of record NC_067455.1, read on the forward strand.
CTGAACCCCAATGGGCCATGTCCTGTCCATGTGCCTGAGGGAGGTGCTGTACATGTGAGTGTGTATGGACATGGTGGCGCGGGTGCGTGTGGGCGTGATGCGTTTCCAGCATTGTGGCCTGCGGGGGGTAAAGGGCACTGGGCACTGACGGAAGGGTGTGAGGGCCAGGGTAACTTGCCATCTGACGAAAGCAGGGAGGACAGGGATAGGCAATGAATATATGCAGAATATAATGAATCAACTACATTCTCTGCAGAGTTCACTTGAGGATGGAGCAGTTTACATACCTGGTAGTGTCCGGGGTGCTGGGCACTGGGGTAATAGCCTTCACTTGAGCGGGGACTGGGGTAACCTGGTCTGCTAGGCTATGGTGAGAGGAAAAGAAAGCAGATACAGTCTGTAGTTACAATGCATGTTGATCGACTTTCTACCTGAAATAATTTTTGGAGGACAGGATACTGGGTCATTAATGCTAAAAACAAACAAAGCTCCCGGTGTGTCAAGCTATTAGCTCCCAAACAAAGCAGAGAACAACCAGAGGCTGCGAGCACAGCAAGCTGTATCAACAAGCATAACAATAGGACGGCTCGTTAGATGCATTTTAGAGTTATAAAAATTCACTGTGAGTGAAGGAAGACACGGTGGCATGTGATGTTACAGCTGCAAACGGCCATTCCAAGTAATTTCAGTATTTTGCACCACACACAAGCAGATTTGCTAAGACCGCCATCTACTGGTGCATGACGGTAGCGGCTTGAAAACAGCACACAACAGGCAAACACTTTTTAAATCCTCGATGAACTAATGTGTTTTGAATGGTAACGTGCATATCGTAACGTAAACTTGAAAACAATGAAGAGGATGTATTCGTAATCTATGTCATCTTTTTTGCACATATATAATTTAAAGGCCGACAATTTTGGACAGTTGGCAAAGAAGTGTTCCGTTTTTGGGAATACAAAACAACAACAACAACAACAAAATGGGAAAAAAAACCCTCCTAATAAGGTCTTTGTGAGAAACAAAGGGTCCCAATTCTTTCCCATTCCTTGGCATATCTTAAAAAATAAAAGAAAACAAAAGGGTTGAGCAGCAGTTCAGAAGATTTGTGGCAGAATTCATTGCCGGCACACAGACACATTGATCACTATAAAGTTGAAAGTGCTGGGCTGACATGCAGAAACATTGCTGCCACAAAGATATGTCACAAAGACTTACAACCAGTCTGAAAATGCGGCTGTAAAACGGTTTGAATGTGATGTGCTGGCTAGCAGACAGCCAAAATTAATATGATTTTGTTCTTCAATGTTGTTTCACTGGTGTGGGACATTAGTCACATGAACTGCCCACAATGATGTGAACGTTTGTTCCCATATTTTAATTTGATCTGTGACATCTTGAAAATGATTGCAGGTTTGTAAGGCTAGTTGAATGAGGATTTGGAAATACATTCTGAGCAAGCTAAACATAGGGGGTGATAATCTGAGGACACATCAACGCAAAGCCTAACACAGACATAAATAAACAACTGCCATGAGATGAAACACCACGAAGGTCAATCTGCATCACGCTGGCAGGCTGAGCACAATCGTGCCGACTTCACAGCGATGCCGTTTTCTCCTTCAAAGTCACTCCATTGACCTACCAATAATTTGAGACTCAAGTGGGCCGATGGAGTTAGTGTTAAATGGAGGACATGTTAATGCTGGGTACAAATGTTGGAATATTCTTGTTTGGCCCACTTCAAGAAATCAGTTTGGTAAAGTAATTGTTTTGCATGAGAGTTAGTAAATAGAAAGTGTGCCAAGTTTATCTGAAATGTATGCAAGACAAATATACACCCTATTATTAAACTACAGGAAAGAGCTATTTGAAAAAAAAAAAAAAAATATATATATATATATATATATATATATATATATACACACACACACACACACACAGTGGTACTTCTACATACTAACGTCTCTTCATACGAAATGTTTAAGTTACGAAACATCTCAACAGGAAAATATTGCTTCTTGTTACAAAAGGAATTTCAACATATGAAAGGTAAAAATACAGTTCAGGCTACAGGCTGATACTCGCAGCTCCGAGTTTCCTGAACACAACATACTTATTGCTGCTGTGGCATTGGCTATTACCGAGCATCATCCTGAAATCCCATTGGCAAATAGGGACCTCTAACCGTGCGACTATATGTGTGTAGATAGATATATAGATAGATATGTGTCTATACAGCATCTTCGTCGGGCCATGAGGTGTTCCAATAGTTTTACGTAAATGTGAATCACCCAGAAAATAGTGTTCACCAGTCAGACGATCCTCCTGGGTTCAGTTCTTTACAAAACACCAGGCAAAAACCACTCCTGAGAGAGAGCATGAACGAAAGAGGGCCAAAAACGCAGTTAAAAGTTAAATGAGCATCATTTTTATTATTTATTTTTTTACATTATGCACAACGCTCATTTATTGTGCAATAATCTGATTGTAACACGTATTTGTTACATATTTTGGTGCATTTTTATGCTTTAAGAAACATTTATGTCTGAATTTTGGGGGAGTTGGAATAGATTAGGGCAGGGGTGCCCATTAGGTGGATCCTGATCTACCGGTAGATCTAAGACAGGTCCCAAGTAGATCTGAGGAGTGTCGAGGAGAAAAACAAAAAAAAAACAACCAAAAAAACAACCATTTGTGTGTTTTTGTACATGTTAGTAATATTTTTGTGTTAATGTACGCTGCACCCTAATCATCCTCAGTCTCATTTTCACATACACAAAATAAATAACAAATTATATAATAAAAAATTATATAGTAAAAAAATAAAATAAAGCAGGTAAATCTTGAATTTACGGTGGCTCGTGAGTACGTCACCGGAAGTTGTTTGCGCTCAGCAGTCTGCAATTGCAGCTTGTAATCAGAGCTGTTGCGCTCTATCTTTTATCGTCATTATTGTCGGTCAGATTTTGCTTCATGTACAATTCACCGAGGGCACAGGCAAAGAATAGGAATCTTGGAGGGCCCAGGGAAGCACTTTGAAACTGTACGTGTGAGCTACGATAGTTAACAGGCTGCAAAAGTGCATCGCATGCCTCAGTCATGGCGTTCATGCGTGCGTGTGTGTGCGTGTGCCGGTAAGGGTAGATCCCGGGAGGTTAGTTGATCGAAAAGTAGATCTTCGGTCCAAAACGTTTGGGCACCCCTAGATTAGGGCATTTACATGGAAAATGCGTCTCTCCTTACAAAATTTTCTTGTTAAGAAATTTCTTCCAGAACCGATTAATTTTGTAAGTAGAAGTACCACTGTGTGTGTGTGTGTGTGTGTTATATAAAATAATGTGTTCCTCATATTAACATTGTGGGTTTGAGGGGCAAATTTCACAACTTTTTAAGAGTGTTATACATATATTTGGCATTATATGTGACGAAAATCTTGAAGGAGCAGAGATAGATAGAGATGTCAGGTATATACTGTACTTGCAGTGTGACTGACTTTATTTAAAGGGAATGTTGCAATATTTTAGAATGCATTTCTAGAAGCAAGTCAGTAGTAGTTTTGGAATGCACATTATTGCAAAACTGCATAACCTGCCTCGAATGGTCTATGAGCAGGTAGCGTGCAGGAGGTGAGATGAGATGTGTGGGCAAGGCAACGAGGGCCTGGCCTTTGGTCGGGTGGATGAGGAGCATTGGTGAACAGAGTACAAACAGACGGCACTGGGATTGGTTTGTCAGGGTGTGGAAGAGCAAGATGGGTATGCAGGGGCCTGCCACACTGAGGCTGGAGGTTAGAGGCAGGTTGGAGTTGGACTGTAACATTAGTTGGGCAGCTGGGCAACAGAGTACGTTTACATTTGGAATTTGTCTTGAGAGTGGCGTTCTGGAGATTGAAGGCCAACGCATTTGACAGGACGAAACTCTGAGAATTGCAAGTAGGAAGGGAAGGGAGTTGTGTTAAGTGTCCTACAAGGAAAGGGGAGCTGTTTGCTTTTGAGTGGGATGAACAGGGCGGGTGGTCTTCAGAAGGGGGATTTGTTTTGTATGCGCAGCTGCCTTTGGTCAGGCTCTCTGAATTTTTAGGTTCGAGGACAGAAATCAGCATGAGAATGCAGGTGGACGCTGGACCCTGGGTTTGTGTGGCGCTGGGAAAAAGAGCAACTGTGATTCAAAGATCGCATGACGGGTTTGTTGTGAAAAAGATGCAACTCAGAAGGAAAAGTGGCACAATGATGGGAAAATATGAGTGATGAAATGGGAGGCGGTATGGGAGAGGAGTAGCAGGTAGGTGAAAGAGGAGGATGTCCAAGGCAGAGGGAAAGCTTTGAGGCAATGTGCTGGTTTTGATGGCAATGGTGTAGAGGGGAAGCGGACAGACAATCCAGACTGAAGGTGGGCTGCAGGGAAGGACAGCGACTGGGCTGCAAACACAACAGAAAGAAAAAAGAAAGAGGAGGCACACACGCGTAGAGAATATCAAAGGTGTGTGGGAGGAATGCACACATGGGGAAGAGGCAAAATCAATGACAAAGTGGACTGTTAACACCCTTTGATAGGTTAAATTAAAGAGCTAAACAGACACCAGTCAGGGTAGCATTCGCATATTCATTAGAGAAGCCATTGATGACATACTCTATGACTTTGTATTTAAAACTCTAATGAGGAGTTAACAGATGTTAACAGCAGGGGAAACAATGGCTGTGAGCAGGAATAAAGTAGCCAGCAGCTGGGGCAACAAGTTGGGAGGGTTTTCGTGGAAGGCGGGCTTAGGCTTTCTGACTCATGAAGTGCAAGTGGTAATGTCACATTTTCCAGTTACAGTACTGAAGCAAACGGTGGTGTGAAGAAAAACGGCTTGATCGGAATCTCATCCGTTGCGCTTTGAGTTGCGAATTGGGTGAAGGAGCAGCATGATAGGAAGCGGCATAAATACAGGCCAGTCAGCCACCATAGAAACAAATCAATTGTGATTCAAACTAGATATTCACTGTTTTGCTCTATGTGTCCACACTCAGTCATGTGAAATGAATCTAAGAGACTGAAGCAAAGGCAAGCGAGTGGTTGACTTACCTTTGGGGGTGCCTCATCAGACCCTCCCGAGTCCCAAGATACAGTGACCTGCCTCCTCATTTCCATCCTGTTCCTCTCCTTCTGCTGGGCCTTCTCCTCTTCTAGAATAGTACTGTCAAAAGGGAGGAAAGACAACATGAGAAGGGTTCCTGTTGCATGGTAACGGCTGCACTCAGGCAGTAGGAGTATGTTAATCCAGCATTTCAATTGAGAGGAAACCTATACTTTAGAATTTTGGTCCAATCTATCTGGTTGAGTCCTCCAGGATTGCCTTTTTGTTGTCAAACATGTCAAGTGTAATGAAAAACACAATAGCACCCGAATCGATCGACAATAATCAGGTTTTTAAGAAAGGACCCCCATAGAAACACTAGCGATAAGTGATGCACCTTCTTGACGTTAAACCAATCAGCTTCAGATACGTTAACTTTTTCATATCTTACCTTATCGTATAACTGTGTGCAAAAATACAATTTCCTTGCTACATTAGCTCTTACTGAGTTCGGGGGGAAAATGCTAAATGAATCATAAAGATTCCCAGAGGAGCAGAAGAGATGGTGTTTCGGGTAGTTGGACGTTTGGGCACATGTTCTTCACTCATGCCCTCAACAAGACTAAATGCTATTTTGAGAATCATCATCATCATCACTACCCCTCCCCCTCCCTCCCACCACCACCACATTTTCTGTTGTCTCCGGCCATGTGTGTTTGCACGTGTCACTGCACCGTCCATGTTCATCTGCTGGCAGGCCTTGTTCTTTATTCGCATTCGAATGCACATTTATGCAAGTGTCAGTGGGGACAATCCCAGTCAGGTTTAAAAATAAAATACATTGTAAAAACAAAACAAAACAAAAAAAAATATATATATATATATATATTACTAAATTCTTATTCTTTAGGCAGCCATTATGGGTGAGCATCATTTTTAGGTTCGGTCTGTGTTTTGTCATGAGCAATGACAAGCTTATCTAACTAAATCAATGCGTACATAAACCTGCCTCACTCAAGCAAATCAAATCATTGAAAAGGTGCAACGATGATCACTTCACCTCCTAGCAACATGAACACCCACCAACACCACTCTGCCATCTGGAACAACAAGGTCTGTTTATTTACACAGGCCAAGGAGAAAGCCGAGTCTTCAATTTTGTCAGAAACCCCAGCTTTGTTTTTATGCTGTTCTCACCTGAGAGCTGTCCAATGTAAACTCGAGTGGCAACCAACGGACAGCATACATTAAAAATGCTGTTCCTATATACCTCTCGTATTCTAAAAGTGTACTGAGCTTAAAAGCTTTGACTGTATGTCATACAAAATACATTAGTAATACAATTTTTGTTGGTAGAAGGGCAAGAGATCCCACAGATGCTGAACTGTGGTCCTTCTCATAACCAAGGAAAATTTGATTTCATTTGCTTTGTTTTAACTTTAAATGACTTCAGTAAAAATCCACACATTGACACGGACAAAAATGTGTATCACAAGGAAAAACAAAACAAATCAAAAACACCCTAATTTCAAAATTCTATCTTCGGTAGTGCAGATGTGTACCCGATTTCACTTTTTGAAACACTTTAAACAACATGAATAATCCTTAGGACTTGTTCAGATTGCAGATGCTCTGAATGTTTAATCACGGTTTAGTTTGAATGCCTTCTCTTGTTACATACAGTCAAAGGACGCCAAAGAGGAGGAACATGCAATACCCTTCGGCACATCTTGGGGCATGTTGCCAGTTTATATGAAGAAATAGACTTTGATGATCTAGAAATTTTTAAACCAAAGTTTTTTTTCGCCATTGCTTAGAAAAGGGCCACACAACTCCTAAATTAAACAGTATAAAAAGTAGCCATCTTTGTTTAATACACGCAGCATAAGGCAGTCACTAAATGCAGTACCTCAGTTGGAGTAAATTGGCAAACACGTCTCAACATTTGTTAGTTGTTGAAAAGAAAGGCAAAGAAGGCAAGACTTTACCTCAAGAGTGGGACAATATAATTGCAGCAGTGCATCCACTCAACATTTACAGCCAATAAAATCCACTAATGAGGTGCACTGGGGGACCAAGCTGAACAACCGCAACAATTTCTCCATCACTAACAAGATAAAACACGATCCTTCTGGCAGGTTAACAGTAATATGCTATAAAGCAGCAGAAAAAAAAGATCACGTCTCACAATGGAAGAAAAAGAAGTCTGACTACTGGAGAAGAGCGCTACCAAAGACCCGCTAACTCCTTCCTTTCTTGCACTCATCTCGCTCACTATTCTGTCTTTCTCTATTTTCGTTGGCAAGCTGCAGCCCCTGGCAGCTGCCCACTGTGCGTGCACACACACGCGCTCGCGCACGCACGCACACACACACACACACACACAAGTCCTCTGTTGAGTAAAACTGTTAGGGAAGCTGAGAGCTGCATATTTGGCAGGCAAGACCTATAATTGATAATATGATATAAATGTTTTCCAGACCAAGAGAGAACCAAACGCGCCTAGACCCTTAAAAGCATTCGTTTTTCCAGCCAATGACTTGCATGAGAATTAATGGCCCTCTCAACAACAACTCCATAAAAAAAATAATTTTTTTGAGAGAGAAAAAAAAAAAGAATCAACATTTTGTCAGTTTTGCATCACTTTGAATTCAGATCATTAGGTCAAGCCATCAAACGCATGTTGTGTTTGTGCAAGATGAATGGGACTTCTATAAAGTTGTTCACACTGTAGCTGAATTAAAATAAACCTATAAATGCAAACAATGAAGACAACGAGATTACAATGACGCAGGGTTTAGCCCCAATGTGGAGGAAATTGGTGTAGTAGAGTAAGAAAAAGTAACAAACAAAACCAGAGGTATCACATTGGAATTTAAGGTGCGAGTCATGCTGGTTTGGCGAAATCTCTTAAAAACCACAGCAGTTAAAAATGTGTGCTTATTTCCATTTTTCAGTGCTTGGAAATGAGACTGAAAATACATGTGTGCATCAAGGAAACTTCGTGTTGCACCGTGCTGATTTTTCCCCCCTCTTTTTACTATGTACAGTGCATGTGCATAACCTAACATTAAGCATGACCAAGACAGACGCATTTTGACCCGTCTCATGGCATCATCTATCATCGTGAGCATCATATATGAATCTAAACATGACAGTGATTTCGTATTGAAGAGGGAGTGACACAGTTTAATGTGATTATATATACTACATACATTCAGTTAAGTCATGTGGAATTAATTACTTGCCTGGATAGAACCACAGTGACACCTGCTGTCTAAAATATGTAAGAAACCTTAACTGTTACATAGGTAAGACTGCCTTTAAAATCAAATGGAAGTAAGTAAATGTGTTTATTTGTTCATTTATTTGTTTGTTTGTTTTATCCAGTCTTGGGACTGGCAATGCATGGGTATTGGAGCATTGACCAAAATCGGAACCAAACCATCTGCACCAGAAGCAGCAGCATGTAGCTCAAAACGCTCCAGATAGAATTCAACTTTTATGAGGATCAGATGTTTGTCAAATCAAAGTCTTTTATGTGTTTAAAAAATGTGTCTTATATTTAAGTATTTATATTGGACTATATATTGGACAGTACATCACCAGTGAATCCAAAGAAAACATTGGTATTTTCTTAAAATCAAAAAATTAATGTACTAAGTAAGGCGTCAAACAGCTTGGGTCAGGGGAGGTTAGGATTAAGTTTGAGGAACAAATATGGCCATACTTTACATTGTCAGAGATTTACTCCGTTAGTATGAATCAGTAATTAGTTCATTTGGATTGGAAATTGAACAGAGCAACATCATAGCCACAGTCTTATAGTCAGTTGAGAAAGGTGATGCATTTCCCAGAGCGGTCAAGAAAAATTCAAACATATATAGATATATTTTTTTGTACTCAAACCATATCAAAGAAATACCTGAGCTGTGTTTTCAATTCATTGAAGCGTGGCCTCTTGCTTGGATCATACGACCAACACTTTGTCATCAAGCTGTATAGGGTAGGTGGGCACTGAGGGGGCATGGCTAGTCGTTCGCCATTCTCTATCCTCCCAATGACGTCGTTGTTTTTCACACCTTGGAAAGGCTTAATGCCATACATCAGAATTTCCCACATACAGACACCTGGATAAAGTCGCACAAAAGAGCGGCAATGAACCAAATATTAGCGTGAGTAAATGGTGTACAGAATTAGCTATTATTCAAATCAGAATCATTTTTCATATACAAAATATTTGGTGTATAATGCAGGACTTACCAAACATCCAGACATCACTGGCTGTGGTAAATCGTCTAAAATTGATGGACTCGGGAGCCATCCATTTAATGGGCAGTTTACCCTTAGATGCTGAAGATAGAAATGGGAGCTACTGTTTTACCAAAGTCACTTTCCAGATCGCTCTCTCAAATGAAGAAGACATAAAGGTGGCATTCTTACCTTTATAGTAAGAACTGTCTTCCATGTACCTTGACAGACCAAAATCACCCAGCTTCACACAGTCAACAGTTGATACCAGGACGTTCCGTGCTGCTATATCCCTGCAGAGGAAAAGCATATAACAAGCCTAAAGTCTCTAGTGGGTGGCGACAATCATTAATGTCACAGTCCTACAATATTTTGCTTCAGGGATTTGACTAATAATTACACTGATGCAAAGCAGATAAGAACTGGATATTTGTGCAACACTACCCAAAATTGTAAAAATAGTAGTTGAAAATGTTTCTTGGGCATCTACAGTATCAAAATACTCCATTTAGTGAGCATTGAAATTGGGATAGCTCAGCCATGGTGGGTGTACCTGTATGTGCTTTACTGATTGATATTCTATTCCAGACATCAAGTCATGAATGTCCAAATCAATTTAAAAAAAAAAGACCACAAATAAGGTAACACACCTGTGCACAAAGCGTTTGCTCTCGAGGTAGGCCAATGCCATGCTGAGCTGATGGGAATACAAGATGAGAGTGGCCAGGTCTAGACTGTACTTCCTCACTTGTAGGAAAGAACGCAACTTCGGAAGGCACAAAAGAAAAAACATATTAAAGTACTATCCACCATCATATGTAATATTGTATGTAGTTATCTTACCTCTCCGAGTGTGCAAAGCTCCATAATGATCCAGACTGGATTCTCTGTGATGACGCCCATCAGCTTCACAATGTGAGGATGGTCAAACTGACGCATGGTTACTAGATGAAGTGACAAGGTGGCTTCTTGATCATATGCTCCAAACACCCAGATCTTGCTCTTCAACAAAACACATGAAAAGCTTACGTGCTTCTTGGAGAAATTTCTCCCTGACGCTGTCTGATGTTGAATTCTTACATGTCTTCACCGCCACAGACAATGCCGGATTCTCCTGCAAAATACAGACACACCAAAACATGAACAATTACACTAAATACTATTGTAGGCAACCCAACAGGTCCAAGATTTAAGCCATTTAGTAACTTTTACTGCTAAAAATTTAGAAAATAAATAAAAAAATGTATTGTTGAAAAACAGGCTTTGAACTTTTGTATCAAATATTTTTTAAATAAAACTACATTGTGCTTGGAAAGCCCCCTACCTAATATGTTCCATTTATCAACATGCACACTATTAACTTTCTGATGCATGCCTGTTCAAATAGTCTTTTCCAAATAGAAGACAAGTAACAGACTGAAATGTATATATCCTTAGCTCCACTCCTACAAATTCTTGACAAAAGTCAGATCACGTCATTGTCTTTCACTAACGTACCTGTGGTAAAGTCTGAATTGCAATGAATACAGTGTTTGTATAAAAACACATAAAAGATAAAACAAATGACAAGTTGTAAATTGTACAGTATACTGTCATTGTCAAAAACCCAAGGACTACTTGTATTTTTTTGCGACCACTCTGTGAGACTGCACTCCATCTGAGTCCACGACCTCCTGTTGGGTCAAATGAAAAATCTCCGGTTTCAAGACTTTTTCAAATTAATTAGTACTCCTCCTTTCAAATCACACGACTGTCAGTCATGGTTATCAGTGTCACATCAACTTGCCCTTCTTTTGCTTTTGGCTTGTCCGGTCGTCACACCATGTCATCAAAATCCGTATTCCGCATCCAATCGAATGACAGCTGCCAACATGTCTTCCCTCATTACATCCATCAAACTTCTTTCAGTTCGCTCTCTTACCTGGCAACTTCATCATCATCACCCATCGACCGATATACTCACTCCAACATCTAATCTCGGCTGTCCCTCTGATCAGCTCATTTCTAATTCTATACATCCTGGTCACTCCTAAAGAAAATCTCAACATGTTAATTTGTAATTATTGGTGATTGTATTAAATCCGAAGCATTACTGTAATTAAAGAGAAGAGGATCCAAGATCACAGAGGGTAATGTTAATTACACTAGTTAAAGGATTTGGATTATATTCTCAAAGTAAACCCTTTATCTGTAGCCACTCACAGTGGAGGATATTTCAATACAGTCAAACGAGTTATATTTAAGATTCTTAAAGTCACCATGTGCTGAACATGGACTCACACAAAAATAATTATGTCCCTTTTGTCTCCTCTTCTGGATGTCTGCAAGTCTCCTGAGCGCAGAGATGAGTTAATTTTTATTTGAAAAAAGTGGTAGAACACCAAGCAATAAAAGGCTAGATACCTCTTGTCTAATCTGCTTTAATGATTTCCAGTATCTCTTCCATTAACAATACCCTTCATGTAAATTGGCACACACAGGTAATATATAGTATACGATTCATCATAAAACGTTACAATTGAAATAAAATCATCTCCTATGTGTTTCTCTGTGTGTACGGTACTTACCGGGCTGATATAGACTCCTTGGTGGACGTCCCCAAACTGACCCTCACCGATGCAGCGGCCCAGTTCAATATGATCCCGTTGAATTTCATAGTCCTGTGCTGGATATACAATATACACATGAACACAAGCGCACACACAGACACATGGTGAAGACAATTAGAACCAAACATACATACCAATGCTCACACACTTACTAAGCTTGTCAGAGCACCACGCACAGGCTTATCATTTGAATGCGATGAAGTGCGCACAATATGAGTTCGCATTAACTATTGTATGCAGGGTATATAGAGTTTTACCCTGCAGCATGTCGTTTTGCTGGTAATAAGTTTGACACTGGATTACTTGTCAACTAATGAATTCGTCCATCTACTCTGGCAAGCTTGGTAGCAGTCTGCATGCAACAACAGCATCAGCAATTCAAGCCGAACATGCCGGGTAACAAAGTTTACATTTTTGTTTCAGAGCACGATGAGACACAGATTTGTTTTACTCAGAGCAGAAAAGTCAGGATGATAGTGTATTCATGCTTGATCCAACATGATTTACTTTTCTGGTTGTTCAAGTTCATTGCAATTTTGTTATTACAAAGAAACCGTAAAAATGTTGATTCCTTTTTATTTATTTCCTTTTTCTATTGAACTTCATGTCAGACAGGGGGGAACCAATTTGCCTCCTAAGTGACAATACAAATGTGAACACAAAGGAGGAGGGTTGGGGTTGCACATTAAATCAGTACTTTCAGATGTTCATTTACTGTTGCAGGCAGACATTAAACGAGAATCACAACCACCACCAAATCAAAGTACCACCACAATATAAACTATTCATATAGTATGTTCAAATCATTACCTTGATCTAGTCCATAGTATTCTGAGGAAATTAGTTATTGATAGGAGACAAAATAACTAGCTGTGAGTACAACGACCACAAACCTTGGAATAGTTCAGTGATTGTTGATTTGACAAGGAGCATTTTAAGAAAGAGATGCTGCAGGTGTTAGCATAGAAATATCTTGAGGAAAATTGTTATGTAATCTTGTGACACACACACACAGATAAAACAAAAATATAATGTGGGTCTATAAATATACAGGCAACGTGAGCTTTAAGTGTTCCCCTTTCTAGGCAAGACTACTCAATCTGACAACAGCACTTGTTTTTCCAACCTTTTTTAATATTCAGTTCGATACTGCACCAGGTTGAGAACCTTTTTCGGCAACACTAATTTATTTGAAGATAAGGACAAGAAGTTTCACTTAGAGAGTAACCAAAAGACAAATAAAAGCAAAAGCAAATCATTGAAATGCTCCGATATGGTACCTTAATTTAATAATAATGACAACAAACAACTAAACTAAAAATAGTTGAGCGCACACACACACACACACATATGTATTACATACACACACGCACCATATTACTGTATGTGTTCCAAAAATCTGATGCACAGCGGGTTTTAGAAGGTATCTATTTATTTATTTATTTAAAACGTAATCTGGTTTTGCGAGTCATTTTCTCATGTCTGAGGAATGATGACAGTATCTATTAATTTCACAGTCCAAAAATCTGTGCAATATTGTGCCACATGCATAGCCGCAGGAGGGACCAGGGGACTGGGAGATGCGTTTGAAGTGTTGATGAGACATTTAAATGTCCTTCAATTCATATTTCCAGAATTTATCTAATTTTTTTTAATCCAACTATTCAAGTATGCCCCTATTGCAACTCAGGTACAGCCGGTTTGACAGTTCAAGAGGCTACAAGAATAACTATTAAACCGCTTTGGTAATGTTAATCCAGTAATCACGTTCTTCCTATAAGCAGATTCGTCACACAGCGAAAGCAAAATTGGACAACTGTATAACTTTTCAATCCGTATTTGAAACACAACAGCTTGTTTGCTACTCCCGATTGGCAACAAGGAATTGTGAACATTGTAATTATTGGTGAAAAAAGGCCTACGTTGCCCAGTCAACCAATCATCAGTTTGTTTCTTGTGACGTGCCACAAGACAATCTTATGCGTGTGTGTAACGTGTAACAAAGCGCTGTAAAAACACTGCGACCTAAAACTAAGTTTTAAGCAGTACGGCTCCAAATTTTATACCAAGCGTATACCACAATGATGTTGAGGCACTTTTGCTACCACGATGATATTGTGGATTGTGTGACCTCCCTAGTATATGGTGATGTGCATGATAAAACAATGCACAGAAACAGTTTATCTGACTAATTCAAGACAAGACTGAGAAAATGTGATGGAAGCGAAATATTTTTAAACCCAAATTGAGAGATTTTCAAGGGGAAAAAAAATCGGTTTCATCTGAGCAAAGGACACACTATATATGAGACGAGAACCACACACGCACCCTTATACACGCACACACAACCCTTTAGGACATTGCACTTTCTTCACCACACTGTCATTGGATTCTCACACTGGTCTCATCATAAGCAAAATGTGTGTGTTGGTCTACTTACTTGAAGGCATTGTATAGGTGTCCTCCTCATCTATGATCTCAGCATAGTCATCTGTTTCTGGAGACAAAAAGGGAAAACTTAAGCCTCAAATGATGACCGATAAATGTTTAACTAAAATCAAATAGCATATATATACAGTACATATAAAGTATTACCCATTTTCTATAAAGCATTTTAAATGATTTAAAAAATGACTTGACACAGTTACCTGTCCAAAAGAAAGCCACCATATCCAACTCTGAGTACATGCGCAATAATTACTGTGAAACTAATACGCTTGCAAGTGACGGAAAAGAGTGATGTGCAGTGGTGAAAAGCAGACACAAAGAGGAAGAGGGTGGGATGGAAACGGCTGTTCTTTCCAGAATGTGTCACAAAAACAGATTGAGTCATGGAGAAAGCGGCATCAGTTACAGACACACAGATTCTTTCAACGCATGCAGTAGAATCCAGTTAAGCAGGAATGTAAAAGAAAAGACATTGTTTACCATCGCCGCTATTGTGCCCTGTAGAAGCCACATGCAGCAAAAGATGCATACAAAGAAGGGAGGAGAGAATTTGAAAGATTAGTATGCATGAACCGTGAGGAGTTGGACCACTATCTCGTGTTGCATTGCATTACATTGATTCTACTCTTGCAGTCATTTTCACGATGTTGCGTAGCTGGGAGCTAGTCTGATGTTAAGAAACCTATCAAAGATTAGGATTTCAAAGATAAGTGGCAGTGACTAAAGCTCTCCATGCAAACATATGGTGTGAAAGAGACACTTCACTGCAAACAAAGAAGGGGCTTCAGAGGGCAAACAGGGGACACACACACACACACCCACACACCAACACATACGTGTCTACAAAGCCTTCACTTAGTCAGCAGTCATTTAGAGCATTAAATTTAGCAGAGGATGACAGAGATTGAAGGAGAAGGCCACTATGAGTGCTTTACCTGACACACAAACTGCTCTGGTTCGCACTCCATCCATCCGTTTTTCCATCCGCCTCTCATGATTTGACACTCTGCATCGGAAAACTAGAGTTAGAAACCAGCCATGTGTTGCAAACATTCATGTTGATTATGCAATAAGAAACCTGAAAATAGATGTTTAGATTTTCTAGATGGGAGTGAGTATATTTTCCAAATGTCAGTGATTTTTGTTTTTTATTAAGAGCTAGTTTATTCTACATAACACCCATACTTTGCACTGCTGGTGTATTTAAATTACCATAAAAAAAGTATTGGGAATTGTAGAATGTATCAAACATTGTCATCCTTTGAGAGTACAACTAGGATGATGTGTGTTTTTTTTCTCTTTTATCTATTTCTAATTTTCCTTTTATAATTTTGTTTGACCTTTGTCAACCTGTTATTGTGTGTACTATATATGCTCAATAAAACAAACAAACAAACAAACTTACTTCGGGATGGATGGTAAC